>NC_060887.1:39212667-39312667 GCF_014805685.1 Silurus meridionalis | reverse complement strand
TACACTGCCCTAAACATCACACAACACTACACTTCAATAAACTACTATACACTACATAACATGGCACAACACAACAATGAACTACACAACACTTCACTACACTACAACATTACACAACACAACATGGCACTAAACACTACACAGCCCTAAACATCACACTTCACTTCAATAAACTACTGTACACTACACAACATGGCACTACACAACACAACAATGAACTACACAACACTTCACTACACTACACAACACTACACAACAGATGAGCTTTGTGAATTAATGAAGATTTGTTCTCTTGCCTTTTATGGAGTTTTGTGGGTGTGGCTAAATCATGTGGGCGTGTTCATGTATGCCACATACCCTGACGCACACCGCACGTGTCACAACACTGGTATTGATGACGCCATAACCCGTGAAAAAAGGGGCGTGGCCAGGCCAAATGAATGCTGAATGAGCATGCCCAGACCGGAAATCGCGCAGCTGATTGTGATTTGCCGCTGATTTAAAGTAAACACGCCCCCGGTGTAATTACTGGGCTTTCCTCTGCAGAGCGTGGGATAACCATACCGCTGCGCTGCACTGCGCTCAACCGGGTGGAGGAAATAATGAAATAACTGAGGAATGATATATTTGCTGACGATTCCTTTGCGCCTGTTGGAGCGAGAGGTGTTTCAGATGAAGCGGAGCGTAATGAATTCCACGAACACGTTTAATTACCGCCGTCCAACAGTTCAAGGATGATTTGCTTTTTCTTCCAACCTGAAATGTAATGTGTTACCTTAAAAAAAAAAAAAAAAAAGCAGACACATTGTTAATTACTCCTGGTTTAGATTCTGCCTCGCCTCGGCATTCCGCCTATTAATTAAAGCAAAAGCTAGACGTTATGTTTGGATCTTCTAGTGGTGAGATCACAAGGTTGTGAGGTTAAAGGATGGAGTTCTCCTGGTTCCACTGGTTAATGAGAAGCCAGACAGGAGGAACATGGGGCACTGAAGGGGGGCTCGGAGGGGTAAAGTGGCTCTGGCCTTAACATCAGCATTACGGACAGGAAGGTCACACACGGAGTGAAGTGAAGCGGTTATACCTGCTAAGTCAGCGGAGTTATTTATACACACCCTGCAAATATTGGAGGAAGAAAGTGTAAAGGAGCTGAACATAAAACAAAAGCCTACACACACACACACACACACACACACACACAATACTAAAATAAAAGGTTTGCACACATAAGAAGACAGCGTTGTATTTCTTTTTCTACATGTTGAAAGGGTTAGGGTTAGGTTTAGGGTTAACCCAATCAGATCAGCTCCTCCCATTACCTTTATAAACCCGGCATCCAATCAGATCAACCTTTTTCAATTCTCTTTATAACGACGCCATCTAATCAGATCAGCTATTCAAATTCCTTTTATTAACCCAGCATCCAATCAGATCAGCCTTTTTCAATTCTCTTTATAAACCCAATGTCCAATCAGATCAGCTATTCAAAATTATTTTATAAACCCAGTGTCCAATCAGATGAGCTAATGAAATTCCTTTTATAAACCCAGTGTCCAATCAGATCAAGTTTTTAGATTTCTTTTTATAAAACCAGTGTCCAATCAGATGAGCTGTTAAAATTTCTTTTGTAAACCCAGCGTCCAATCAGATCTGATTTTTTAATTCTCTTCATAAACCCTTGTCCGATCAGATCAACTTTTGAAATTCCTTTTTTTTAAACCCAGCATCCCATCAGATCCACTATAAAATTCCTTTTATAAATTGTATATATATATATATATATATATATATATATATATATATATATATATATATTAAATATAAATTATAAACAATTCAAATTATAATATTTGGATTGTCGCAGTGTCCAATCAGCTTCTAAAAAGTGCTAAACCAAAAAGTGTTAATATTGATCTGAATCCACAAGGCAGATTCTCCTTCTCTGTAGAAAGCATTGAACCCCTGAGCATCTCCCCATGTCCCGGCCCCTGACAGAGTCTGTTGCAGTAAACTCCAGACAGAGTACGATGGCGTTTAGTGAGCGACTTGTGATTAATCTCCTCAGTCGCACTGTCTTCTGCAAGCTCATATTTCAGAGAGACTGATGGCCTGTTCCCCGACACCTGTGAGCTGCCAGCACCCGGTCGTGTCTTCCACTTTAGCCATCAGCGAGATCCGTGCGGCAGTGCAGTCGATTACACGCGACGTCCTGCACACAATCGCCTCCGTATGCTGCTGCTCTCGCCTTTAATAACATCACTGAGAGCTTCACGGCCCGTCATCCTGAGGATCAGCCGGGGTATTTAATGAGCTGGGTCCCAAACTGCACACCTAATACCCACTGAGCGCTCATTTTCTAATGTCATTCAAACACTTCATCTATCATGATCTCACATGGACAGTGTCCTAGCAAAGTGTTCCCTGTCTAAAATGCAGTCTATCGACAAAATCATTCAGAAGCAATATGCCCTTTATAATAAACTCCACTCTTCTGGGAAGATGTTTCACTGGATATTGGAGTGTGCTTGTGGAGATTCGGCTACAAGGCCATTTGGATCCAAATCATCCCAAAGCTGTTCCATAGTCTTACCTGGAGATCTTCCACTCCAAAGTCAATAATGACTCGTTTTCTAATGCCACGTAAATGTTATAAAAAAAGCAAATAAAGCTTAGGATGATGGAAATCATTCATTATTTTGCAAACGAAATGCACTGTTATGTCATGAACCTTTTCGCCTGTTGCTCCGAATCAATCTGCACTGCAAACCCGAAAAGCTGATTATACTGAAAATAAAAAAATAATAAATGTATTTAAAATTTGACATTTTATAGGACAAAAAAAAACAACAACATACCTTTGGCAATTGAACTTAAATGGTTTAATCAGGAGAGAAACATGGTGGTGGTAGTATTACATAGTGTATTACTGTGCAAAAACTGATCAAAACCCATCAAAAACTGATTTTACAGCAGAAGCAAAAAGCATTGCTAAATCTAGCTAAGTTAATTAGCGAATAAAAAAGTTAATGCTAGTTCCATAAAATTCAATTTGAATATACATTGTCCAAAAGCAGGGGACAGAAATAAAGAGAATACAGATATAAATAAAAATACATCAGTTCATAGCTAACGAACAATCCAGTGGGCAACCCCAAGGGGCAAGGAACAACTCCCTGAGACTTCATTAGGAAGAAACCTTTAGAGAAACCAGACTCAAAAAGAAACCCTCATCCTCAGCACTTTATTCGAATTCCACCATTTTTAATGTCCATCATCATCTGCTCCCTGATTTAGACTCGAATGTAAATATAGGCATTAGCCACAAGCCATTGTAGCAAACTGTTTCTATTTATTACAGACCAAATCCATAATGGTTCTTGAGATTAATCCTCCACAGAACCCTCATGGCTCAATGTAGACCCGTCCTCAGTTGCGTTGTCTAATTGCAGAAGGGCATCAGAAGGTCACAGAAGGGGACAGATTAGCGCAATTAGCATAAAATTCTTGCTATCGGAACATGTTCAATACAGTGCCTCCGGAAAGTTTTCACAGTGCTTCACTTTTTCCACATTTTGCTGTTAAAATGGAAACATTTATAATTTTCTTTACATTCTATAAACGATACCACTATCCTGACCAGTCTCCCAGTTCCTGCTGCTGAAAAACATCCCCACAGCATGATGCTGCCACCACCATGCTTCACTGTAGGGATGGTATTGGCCAGGTGATGAGTGATGCCTGGTTTCCTCCAGACATGACGTTTGGAATTTAGGCCAAAGTGTTCAATATTTGTTTTACTTCATGTGACTTTTACTGAGGAGTGGCTTTCGTCTGGCCAATCTATCATACAGGCCTGATTGGTGGAGTGCTGCGGAGATGCTTGTGCTTCTGGAAGGTTCATTTTCTCTCTTTACAGAGAAACACTGGAGCTCTTTCAGAGTGGTCATCGGTTTCTTGGATACCTCCCTGACTAAAGCCTTTCTCCCCGATCTCTCTGTCTGCTCTAGAAAGAGTCCTGGTGGTTCCAAACTTCTATTTACTGATGATGGAGGTCACTGATTGGGACCTTCAATGCTGCAGAAATGTTCCTGTCCCCTTCCCCACATCTGTGCCTCGATACAATCCTGTCTCTGAGGTCTACAGACAATTCCTTGGACTTCATTGCTTGGTTTGTGCTCTGCCATGTACTGCCATGCAATCATTTACCACAGGTAAACTCCAATCAAGTTGTAGAAACATCTCGAGGATGATCAGTGGAAACTTGATGCACCTGAGCTCAATTTTGAGTGTCATTGTGAAGGCTGTGAATATTAATATACATGTGAGGATTTTTTTTTATTTTTTAATTTTTATTTTTTTATAAATTTGCAAAGATTTCAAACAAACTTCTTTCACGTTGTTATTATGGGGTATGTTTTTTGAATTCTGAGGTAAATAATGAATTTAATCCATTTTAAATAAAGCTGTAACGCACATTTTTGTTGCTGTGAATCATTTCCAGATGCACAGTAGACATCATCAGCTGCGTGTCTAATAACACGATAAAGAGAAAGTAGTAAATGTTATGCTAACTGACTTTATTACACCTGGAGTTAAAGCGAGGCCAGGTTATTAGCATGGAGAAATCAAAGGATGCTAATTAGCTTCTGTCGCAGTCCCTCGACGTATCGGCAGAACCAAATATTCAACTGAAAAAGTGTATTAAACACGCGCTGTGCTGAGATGCTACGCTGCACTAGCGAGATAATTAGCGTCGACTTGTGATGCCTGTGCGTATTGTGTGTGTGTGTGTGTGTGTGTGTGTGTGTGTGTGTGTGTGTGTGAGGCAGCATGCTGCACGCTGAGCTCTAATCCAGGCTTCATTTGTTTGACTCTCACACAGAGGGCTTTAATTGAGATTTTCGAAAAAATAAATAAATAAAAAAAAGCTGCACTTGTAAGTCCCAGAGAGAACCCTCTGGAGAGATTTCCGAAATCTGTTTTTGACTTGATTTTAAGGCTGCAGTATGTGTGTGTGTGTGTGTGTGTGTGTGTGTGTGTGTGTTTCTCTATCTCCGAATGCACCCTGTCTGTAAGATGTTAAAGAGAACCACATGTGACTGATTTACAGAAACACAGAAGACACTGAAGACAACCAAAATAGTTGACGACTGATTCCTTAAAATAAAAAAACAAAACAAAAGAAAATCTTAATTATGACCAAATGATTAATTCGACTGATTCATCTAAAAAACAGATGTTCAGGTTCCTGCCACGAGGCTTCACGATGCTAAATTCATCACAAAACTGACCATTTGCAGTCCGAAAAAATGTCTCTCGTGCCTCAGAGCCGTTAACAGGTTTTTCAGAGAACCCCCACAATGTCTTGGCGTCTCTACAGTGAAGCCCTGAGGAGAAATTAGTCTCTTCACCCACATGTTACACAAAGATGCTACTCCTGGGCCCCTGAGCAAGGCCCTTAACCCTGGCATGTCAAACCCAATGTCATACAACATCACATCTGTCTCTGTTTGGCAGATGACCTTATCTAGACTTACACTAATCTCAGTTAAACAGCAGAGCAATTAGGCTTTACAGCAGTGGCAACTTTGGTGGTGCTGGGATTTGAACCCATCACCTTCTGATCAGAAGTCCAGCATCTTATCCATTGAGCTGCAGCTCATTGGAAGCGACTTCACCATACAAGTAGAAGATGAGCCAAATTGTACGTCTTTAGAGAGCAAACAGTCGTCTGGAGTGATATCTATCATGGAACCATCTGCCCAGTCACCGCACCTAAATCCTATAGAACTGTTTTGGCATGAACAAGAAACCTCAATCTAGTGAAGAAGATCTTTGGCGAGTTTTACAAGAGCAAAGTATTTTGAGCTGAACGTTCACCGCGGGTGCGTTTCTAGAGACGTGGACGGCACCGCGTGCCGCACGGAACCTTGGCGTCTTTGATGAAGTGTTAATGGTCTGTAACCGCGAAACGCCGAAACGAACTGAACGGACAATTTTTTCTGTATCTGAAATCACTGTTGATGCGTGTGTGCACTTAGTCGTCATGACGACAACGCTTTTAATGAAAGGATGGCAAGAAATGGAGAGATTCCTGCAGGATAGATTGGCTACGCGTGTACATCTTTCACAAGTGTGTGTGTGTGTGTGTGTGTGTGTGTGTGTGTGTGGAAGCAACAAGACTGAACTATTAAAATGGCCTATGAGTAAAAAAGCATACTGGCTGCTATACCATCTCAGTGCATTCCTTCACGTGTCTGCACAACGCTAAAACGTGGAATAAATCGAGCTGAAAAAGTCGTTGAAAAACTCATCCAACTGCCTTTAGGTTGTTGTTATTTAAATATTATTTATGTGACAACGCTGACATTTTCCGAATATATAACGGACGGAACGGAAGCCAGAAAACTCTGGGTTCAAGCCCAATTATGCCATTTCAAAGAATCAATGATTTTTTTTTCTCCAGCGCTAATCAATAACGGACGCATTACGCTTTTAGGATAAGGTCATGCAAGACAAGTTCAATAAATGGTTCCTCTAAACAGCTCGAGCGTTCCTCCTCCAGGCCCTTGTGCCATTGGAAATCAAATATCTGAGAACATTTCATCATTCTTTTCTTCTCACCATGCATGTGTTAACTAAAAGGTTTGATGTCTGACACAATGTTATTGAGGTGAAGAACATCCCGAGGTGAAGTGGAGAACATTATACTGTAATCGTAAAGACCTAGTCGTGGATTATCACCAGGGTCACTTCCCAGCATTTAGGATTTCAAGCTGTTATTGATGTTTGCATTGAAAACTGACTGAACCTACCTACCAAAGATCAGCCATAACATTATGACCACCCGCCTAATATTGTGTTGGTCCCCTTTTGCTGCTAAAACAGTTCTGACCCATCGATCATAAACAACATGAACTTCTTCAGCAGTTGGAGCTACAGGAGTTCATCTGTTGGATCGGACCACACGGTCCAGCCTTCGCTCCTCACGTGCAACAATGAGCCTCGGCTGCCCACGACCCTGTCGCCGGTTGGCCACTGTTCCTTTCTTGAAGCACTTTTGATAGATTTTGACCAGTGCAGACCAGGAACATCTCACAAGAGCTGCAGTTTTGGAAATGCTTTGACCCAGATGTCTAGACATCACAATTTGCCAAATTTGTATTCTTCCTGGACAAAATGTTTACTTGCTGCCCAATAAATAAATCCACCCACTAACAGGTGCCATGATGAAGAGATTATCAGTGTTCTTCACTTCACCACTAAGAATGTCAGAATGTCGGTAAGATAAAATTCTAGGTTCTTTAAATACACTACAGTAAATGGTGTTGAGTTCTGGATAATGATTGGTCAGAAGGTTGTGATTCGTTTTCTGTAAATGCTGTATAGCTTTTACAAGTTACTGAAAACATTGTCGTTTCTACAGTAACGTTGCTTCATACTTGTAACATGGACATTACAGCACAATTAAATTCTTTCACTGGAGTCAGACATGATACAGAGCCTCTGGAGAACAGAGGGGTAAGGGCTTTGCTCAAGGGCCCAAAAGTGAATTAACCACTGAGCTACCAGTTCCCAGAAGCACCAGGTGTACACCATAAAACCACAAGCAATGAAACTGAAAAGCTGCGTTGACTGGAGTTTAATGGTATATTTTGGTCCACGATTGATCGTGTTACATGCGACATCCAAAGATGACGGAAACAGGTCGACCCTCCAGCCTTAGTGATGTCAAGCCAACCAGCTGAGTAGCATCGAGCTCTGCAGAAACCAGACAATAAAAGCTGTCAGCTTTTCAACCCAGAAAATAAAGTCACAGTGACAAAGAAACCGTGCTGCGCTAAACCCCAGATGTCACAGCCGTCACGTATTCCTGGACCATCAGCCTTATCTTACTCCATCCTCTGGTCCGGGAACTTGATGCACTCTCGAGACCTCTCGAAGAAACCGTGCGTCTGATTACACATTCCTGAACTTTAATAACACACTCTGGAGATAAGACATAAACCAAAGGATAGCGGAGGGACACAGAAATACAGTGACTGCTAATGGAATCATCAAACAAAAGGAAACGTTTCAGATGAATGATCTATCATGGGGATTATTTCTAGTTTTGCATGGTTTTCTCCAAAGAGCTGAAGGAAATCTTGATACGAATGAGGACCTCCTAAAGGTGCCTCAAGGTTTCTTTGAAACTTGTTACACCTGCTTATGCGAGAAAAGGCACTGCTATGACACACATGATCAAAGGAACTTGTTTCATGAACGTTCCTCAACAGTAACTCCATGGATTCTACATTATCTAGGCTTCGATCTCACAATCACCTGATGAACCTTTTAAGCCGTAGGTGGTTCTTCATTTTGGAGCATGACATTTTCTCTTTACTTGAACTAAGAGATCAAAACCTGTTTCAGCATCAGTGCACAAAGTCAACTCAATGAAGATCCCTGTGTTTGGAGTGGAAGATCTTCTGCTATAAAACACCTTTGGGATGAATGTGAATGCCCAGGTCTTCTCACCTCACCTACATCAGTACCTGTCTGAAGGAGCACAAATTTTCATAATATCTAGTGGAACATCTTCCCAGAAGATTGGAGGCTACTGTATTATAAGAGCAAATACCAACCCTATGCTCAGGTGTCCTACAACATCTGTTCATACAGTGTAAGTTCCCTTGGATGCCCAGCCATTCTGGAACCCTCCAGAATTTCAATTTCACCACTCGCGGATCTTAATCTCTAAGCAGAATTAGCTTCAATATCTAAAGCCGTGGACTTCTGACACCCGAGACACGGCACGTCTCTTTATTCTCGTTCCTTAACGGACATCAATCCACATGGGCTCCGTCCTCACCCAGAGCCTGAACACACAGGAGGGATGTTAGCAGAGTAAAAGATAAGATAAGATAAGATAAGATAAACCTACATTACCCTGAAGATGAATCTTCAGGCTCATACACACCTGAGCCTTTCGGCTTCTCTGAGAAATAGAGGAAAAAAGAGAAAAGAAAAGAAGACAGAGAGAGAGAGAGAGAGGGAGAGAGAGAAATCTCATTTTCAACAACACGACTGCTCGATTTCTCGGCCTTCTCTTCCGATGCGATTAGTCCTGCTGTTCCTTGTCTGTTACTCTCATCCCCGCGAAAATGCAAATTAGGTTATAATGACAACAATCATAATCTCGTCCTCACGCTCAGGACAGAAAGTTTCTCATCGCCTTCGACACGTGAGCTCCGTAATTACACCTACCCTGACATTCATCCGCAAAATGTAGACAACCAGCAGAACAACGACCAATCAGAGAGGGGAATTAAAACCTCCTTCGTCCTGTGGATCTACGCACAAATCGACCACAATCCTAAATCGGTTATTGAAACACCTTCATGAGGAACACAAAAGAAACGATCAGATCCATCAGGGATTTTCAATGGGTACTGCGTCCGGAAGATCTGTGTTGAGCGTGTGCGAGTAAAGACTCTCCAGAAACTTCCACTGAAGTACTGAAAGTACTGAATTCTCTATTGTGATTGGATGGAAGTTCAGTTAACTATAAAAACATACAATTCCATTTCCTTACTAAGTAAGACCGCTATTCTAGACGCTTCCCAAGGACCTTAGCAAGCTCTATGGGGAATTTTTGATTTGGATTTCGAGGTACAACATGGATTTAAAAACCTGGAGAAGAAAATGAAGAAACAGACCGGAAAAATGCCAACACTGAAAACAACTTCTTTTTGCTTCTCCCATTAGGGGGCACCACTGCGGATCATCTGTCTCCATACCCCCCTGTTCTCTACATCTGCCTCTTTCAACCCAACTACCTGCATGTCTTCCCTTACCACATCCATAAACCTTTCCAATTCTTTCCATCCATTCTTCTACTGATATACCCCATGTCCCTCCTCTGCACATGTCTAAACCATCTCAATTCAATTCAATTCAATTCATTTTTATTTGTATAGCGCTTTTAACAATGAACATTGTCTCAAAGCAGCTTTACACAGATAATGTGGTGATTAAACGTAAATATGTTCTTTGTAAGTAAGTTTGTCCCTGATGAGCAACTGTGGCAAGGAAAAACTCCCCGAGATGGCATAAGGAAGAAACCTTGAGAGGAACCAGACTCAAGAGGGAACCCATCCTCATCTGGGTTGCACCAAATGTCCATTTGAAGCAGATATACAATGTTGCGGGGTACAGTGATGATGATCAGAAGCGAACTGCACTCCCGAGTCAGTGCAGCAGACCGCCGACACCAACTACAGTCCAATCCGTCCTCAAAGCTCCCGTTCTACTCCGGAATTACATGGAAACACCCAAGGTGTTGATGAGAGACCGTCACAAGCTGCACAGAAGTGTAAAGATCCACGGAGGGGAGAGGGGCAGGAACAGTGGTCACTGGAGCCTCAGGAGCATGTTTAACTCGACCGAGAGAGAGAGAGAGAGAGAGAGAGAGAGAGAGAGAGAGAGAAGAGGGTGACGGGAAGAGAAGGATATGGATTATTAAGTGTCCCTATTGGTGTATGAAAGTTAATGTCACTGTGCAGTTTGGACTCCTGCAAGACTCGCTATGGCAGCATAACTAAAAGAGAGAACCAGAAGGTAACACAAACATGAGGGATCTCTGGGATAAGAGACGACCCACCACACCACCGTCAACAAACCCGAGTGAATGTGTGAATGTGAGGGGACGAAAGCATACAAATATACCAGTTCACCAAACACTCTATATCCATGCTCCCTCCAGATCTGAGCCTTTACCTAAGAAAAATCTACTGATAAAAGGCTTGACTAAATAAATAAGTTTTCAACCTCGACTTGAACACTGAGACTGTGTCCGAGTCCCAAACACTGATTGGAAGGCTGTTCCATAACTGTGGGGCTTTATAAGAGAAAGATCTGCCCCCCTGCTGTAGTCTTCATTATTTGAGGAATCAACAGATAGCCAGCACCTTTTGATCTAAGTAGGCGTGGAGGATCATACTGGTACAGAAGTTCACTCAGATACTGCGGTGCGAGACCGTTAAGTGCTTTATCGTCAGTAGTAATATTTTATAATCAATGCGAGATTTAATTGGGAGCAGTGTAGACTGATTAAAACAGGGGTGATGTGGTCATATTTCCTAGATCTAGTGAGGACTCTTGCTGCTGCATTCTGAACTAACTGAAGCTTATTTATGCACTTACTCCAACACCCAGACAGTAAAGCGTTACAGTAGTCTAATCTAGAAGTAACAAAAGCATGAACTAGTTTTTCTCCATCCTGTAACGACATCATATTACTAATTTTAGCAATATTTCTAAGGTGAAAGAAGGCGATTCTGGTGATATTATTCACGTGAGACTCAAAAGAAAGACTCGGGTCAATAATCACACCAAGGTCTTTGACAGCCGTACATGCTGAAACAGAAACACTATCCAGAGATGCTACGTAATCGGAAAGTTTACTTCTAGCTGCATGTGGTCCTAGTAAAAGTACTTCCGTCTTATCTGAGTTGAGCAGAAGAAAGTTATTAAGCATCCACTGTCTAATGTCCTTTACACACTTCTCAACATTGTTAAGCTGATCTCTCATCTGGCTTTGCTGAAATATACAGCTGTGTGTCATCAGCATAGCAATGGAAGCGAATCCCATGTTTATGAATGATTTCACCAAGAGGCAGCATATATAAAGAGAAAAGCAGTGGGCCTAAGACAGATCCTTGAGGGATCAAATCTCAATCTCACCTCCCTCACCTTGTCTCCAAAACGTCCTACATGCGCTGTCCCTCTAATAAACTCATTTCTAATCTTGTCCATCGTCGTCACTCCCAACAAACATCTCAACATCTTCAGCTCTGCTACCTCCAGCTCCACCTCCACCTCCTGTCTTTTACTCAATGCCACTGTCTCTAATCCATACAACATCTCAGGTCTCACCACAGTCCTACAAACTTTCCCTTTCACTCTCACAGATACTCTTCTATCACAAATCACTCCTGCTATCACTCTTCTCCACCCACTCCACCCTGCCTGCACTCTTTTCTTTACTTCTCTAACACACTCTCCATTACTCTGCACTGTTGACCCCAAGTACCTGAACTCCTCCACCTTCTCCACCTCTTCTCCCTGCAACCGCACCACTCCACTGTCCTCCCTCTCATTCACACACATGTACTCTGTCTAACTCCTACTGACTTTCATTCCCCTTCTTTCCAGCGTGTACCTCCACCTCTCCAGGCTCTTCTCCACCTGCTCACTACTCTCACCACAAATCACAATATCTTTTATTAGTACTGAAGAGACAAAAGCAAAAAAAAATAGATGTGTAAAAAGGCGAATGTATCCGTATGCCGATGTCTGTAGGAGGTATAGGAAAACCTGAGAACTCCAGATGAAACCCACACAGGCACGAAGAGAGTGTGATGGAAAAAATTGACTGGAAAACCTTCATCGTGTGAAAATAGGAATCATAGAAAACACCTGAGAACGAAGAACACAGATCTGACGCAAAACAAAGAAATACATTTCTTCTTCTTCTTCTTTCGGCTTCTTCCATTAGGGGTCTCTACAGCAGATCATCCGTCTCCATACCCCCCTGTCCTCTACATCTGCCTCTTTCAAACCAACTACCTGCATGTCTTCCCTCACCACATCCATAAACCTCCTCCTTGGTCTTCCTCTTTTCCTCCTTCCTGGTGGCTCCATCCTCAGCATTCTCCTACTGATATACCCCCTGTCCATCCTCTGCACATGTCCAAACCATCTCAGTCCTACATGCCCTGTCCCTCTAATTTCTAATCCTGTCCATCCTCATCACTCCCAATGAACATCTCAACATCTTAAACAAAGAGATAAGTTACAATAATGCTAATTCATTTTTCTGAGCTTTATCCGTTGTTTCATTTTCGTTTTCTCATTGGTGTGAGGTTCCGACATGAGGAACACAACGTATTTGTCAGAACTCTCTGCCCTTAGGCTCAATTTAGCAGAAAAAAACATACAGAACCTATATATATATATATATATATATATATACGTTCTGTATGTTTATATATATATATATATATATATATATATATATATATATATATATATATATATATATATATATATATTTGAGTTCAGTAGTAAGTGCAGTGGTCCCTGAACTACACATAACTTACTTACACATAGTGGGACACATGACTTTTTCAGCCACATGTGATTCTGTACCAGACTGTTAGCACAAATGTATAGGATGGAACTGTGTGTATGTGTTCTGTGGTGTGTGTATTGTGTGCAATGTGTATGGTTGTGTACTGTGTATATGGTGTGTATATTGTGTGTATTGAATTTGTGTCTATGGTGTCTGTGGAATGTTTATTTGTGTATAGTGTATGTGGTGTGTGCAGTGTGTGTGGGTATCTTGTGTATGGTGTCTATGTTGTGTGTATTGTGTGTGTTTGTATGGTGTGTGTGTGGCGTGTATCCTTTTTTTTATAGAACAGCATCTGATCTGAAGCAGACGGATGCCACTCCTGTGTATTGCGATGTAAGAAATAGATTCTTCGCCGAAATAGATGTTTACAGAATCTGTGTGCGCGTGTGTGTGTGTGTGCATGTTTGTGTGTAATTCCGAGGTGAGAAATAAGAGATAAAACAGTCTAGACAAAGAACAAGAAAAGCAGTAAAGCGATACAGAGAGACGTATCCTCCATTGATCTTCCCTCAGGACATGACAGTGATCTCCTGCTTACAGTACGCTAATCAGTGACACAGCTGCGCTCCCTGTAACAGCACACCTCCAGATGTTTTATTCCGCTTATAATATTCCTTCCATGTGATGTAAAAGGAAACTTTTTGACCAATCACCATGCAGACCTCAGCAGTGCTTATTTCCTCCCCGTTCCCTGAGTGGCCTCGCTGTAGCGCTCAGAGGAGGAACTGTGTATATTTTGCTGTGCGATGAGCAGTTTCTCGTCTCAACTGTCGCCTGCAAGCAGTTCGGCTCCGAATCTCTCAGTGTGACAGTGTGGTAACAGGAAACCCACAGTGCTGTCACAGTTCTCGGCTCGATTTATTTACCAGCCATCAGCTTGTGAGGAACACGGGGGATTGTGGGTATTTTTAGCGTGTGCTTCCTGAGTCGGTAGGATTAGCTGGAGCGCTTCGTTCATTTATATAAATAACTCCATGAGTCAGCTCTGACCCACAGACTCGACTTATATGCACTGAGTCATATTCGAGCTTGGAACCTCATCATCATTATCTCCGTCTTTTTTTTCTGTTTTTCAAAATCCACCAACACTAAATCCCTCAAGCGTCTACCAATAATTATATTCCCAAAGCAGGTGTTCTGTTTTTCTCCTCCTAATACACACTGATCTTTCTGATGCTAAAACAAACAAACAAAAAAACATGCTAGCAAATGAACATGCAGACATTTGTGTGGACCTGACCATACAATGGAATGTGCCCCCTTTTGGGCATCCAATTCCACATGTATATATAATATAATAATAGCCTTTATTTGTCACATATATATTACAGCATAGTGCAATTCCAGCTTGCTCAGAAGCTGGGGTCAGCCATCATACAGCACCCCTGGAGCACAGAGTGGTAAGGGCCTTGCTTAAGGGCCCAAGAGTGGCAGCTTGACGATACCAGGGGTTGAACCCCGACCTTCCGATCAATAACCCAATGCCTTAACCACTGAGCTACCACTCTCACATACAAAATATATCAAAATATAGTTTATATATAACATCAAATGTAGTCTCCATTTGATATTATAAGATCCTCCACTCTCCACTAGATCTTTGTAGAGATTTGTGCTCATTCAATGACAAGAGTGAGGTTAGGAGGCCATGAACAATTTATCCCAAAGGTGTTCAGTGGGGTTAAAGTTCTAGAGCAAAAGATCAACCCATAGCCTCATGGAACTGGCTTAGTGCACAATGTCATGTTGAAACATGGTCTCCTATTTCAAGAAATTTTAAGCTAGAGCATCTGAAGAGGTGCTATACAGCTCTGAGCCTCTATGCTTGTGGTAACTGTTTGAGCAAGAACATATATGGATTGGAAAAAGTCAAACAATATAGTTTGAATATTGTCAAATCCATCAAATATTTCTTATTATAATTCAACAAATACAAACCATATATAAAATAAAATGAACATATGGATATTATGGACTTCGTTTTAAGCTCAGGTTCTTATTCTCCTGGCAGAACATTTTGCTTCTATATTAAACTATTTCATGATTAAAATAAGAACAAATTACATAAACAGGTAATAATAATTATATATGTGATTTACTGTAACCTTAAAGTTATTGTAAAATGAAAGAGTAGATAAATTGAAATATATTTGAGACATTTCTATACATACAGAAACTGAAGACACTTATCGCAATCCTCATTACAATTCATATACACCTGAACGTCGCCCTAATACTTTACATACACAAAAAGTCTTCATTATACTTTATATACTTAAAAATGTCCGCATAATACGTCAAATAAACAAAAAAGTCCTCATTATATTTTATATACTCAAAAATGTCCTCATAATACTTCAAATACACATGAATGTCCTCATCATAGATTAGATACACTAGAAAATCATCATAAGAGACTGTCTACTTCCACACCCTGTCCTACCATCTCCCAGTGACAAGTGGATACACTGGTAGAGTCTCTTTTCTATTCTGGTACCAAGGTGGACTTTCTGTAGATGGAATTCAGAGTGAAGACATCCTTAATCCATGACCTAATAAACCAGTATCAGGATGTGTTAACTGATAGAGACGTGCACAAAATGTTCTGGAGGAAGGTGTCTGCCAAATGGTGTCTTTATATGTTATGTAAGAGTTGATATATATAGTGAAAGTCGCATGAAAGAAAAAAAAAAATGTTCTCAAAAGCCTACGTTCTCAGATGTTCGGTGGTCTATAAGGCATTCTGGAGAGTAAGTAATGAGGGTTAAGTAAATGCAGGATATGTGTTAGATATATTAGGCAAGTTGGCACTGTTGGGCCTTGGGGAAGGACCTTCACCCCCTCTGGTCCATGGTCTCCGGTATGATGGCTGATCTTGTATTCTGACCTCTGCTTCTCATTCATCTGAAATAATCAACGTATTTACAACAAGAGACTCAAAGCACTTTTGTACGTCGCTCTGGACACGGGCGTTTGCTAAATGCAGCAAATGTAAATGTAAAATGATGTGCAGTGTAAAAAAAAGCCAACCAAACGAGAAAAGAATCCATTTCAGCAAATAGATGTGAAAGTGTCCTTGCACACATTTCCTAAATCCCACACTGGCCATGAAGGGATGGAGCAAGCATGCTGTGTGAGACCTTCATGCCTGAGGAAAGCCTTATGCCACACACAAACACAGAGTTGACAGCACTAACAGGTTTTGCCGCAGCTCTGCCTCATCAACAGACCTACACAGCTTCGCCCTGCAGCAATTACAGTTCAACAACGGCAGTATCAGCTCCAGACCTACACTAAATCCTGCCAAGGAATCAATTATTGACAGTTAGTCTAAATCATCTAGTATAGCCAAAAATCTAATCCAAATTTAGAACAAATTACACCAAATTAGTCCCAATCCTAAGCGTGGAATCTAGACTAGAGTCGATTTACAAATCAAAACCCAGACCGCAAATCAGGAGAAAAATGGACACCATATTCCACGACCAATCCCAAACTAAATCTGGACAAATCCCACAATAAGTGCGGACCCAGATCAGAATTTAGGCAACCTCAAACAAAATCCTGAAGCAATAACCACAACTAGAGCATTTCCAAATGCATTCAAGAGCAAAGCCGAAGACTGAAACCTAGATCTAGTCCTAAAAATAAATAATCCAAATCCCAGGACTTTTGGTTTCACATGTAGACCAGATTATAAACAATCTCAGGCTTAATCCTGAACCAGAAATCCATTCTAAATGGCTCCTTGCACCCATATTCGTATCAATACCGAGCTCTGATCCTAAATAAAGACATAAGCCCAAACAAATCCGAAGACCAGCCTGAAACCCAGAACCCATTATAAAATAACTTCCCCTCATTTTTAAACCCAAGTCCCAAACCCAGTCCTAGTCCGGCTCTAGTTATTGTCTGAGGTCTGCACAAAAAATGAAACCCAGCTAAAGCTTTGTTTTAATCTACATATTCCATATTAAGGCCTAATGTCAATCAGAGACCAGACTGTCTGATTATTTAATTATCTCTTCTGAACAAGGCCACGTGTCCAAATGTGAATAATTAGTTCTAATCAAATGTAGGAAGGCAAGTCTGCGTTTGAGAAGACCATGTTTTTACTATCTCAGAGGTGAGAAGTGAAGTGATGAAGTAAAGAAGGAGTATTTGTACTTCGTTACTGTACTTAAGAAGATTTTTCTGGTATCAGTATTTTTTCCTTCACTGTTTATTTTTTCGACATCTTTTTACTTTCACTTATTAAATTTTTACACAAATATCATTTCATCAATTTGGTAAAATGTCAATATTTGTTCTTCTCACTGTGCACCGTTTTAAGTTCATTAACCCATTTCCTGTCTTTGTGCGTTGTGTTTTTAGCTATCACGTTACGAAGCTAACAACAAGCGTGGCAGAAGGCAACAAGAAGTCTGGGGTTAACTTGGATGAGACAGAGGGAGTCAGTGATGAAAACATGAAAGAGAAAAGAAACATTCCTGATCACGTGATCATCATCATCTTTTCTCTGCTTGTGTTCTGGTGGATCTTCAGCCTGGATACATTCATTAGGTAACAACATTTGAAATTAATTTTTATTTATATATTAATATAATGTTAGGTTCAGTTACCAGTGTGACACTAAAACAGGTAGTATTTGTCGGGGAACCACCAGCTTCGCCTCTCCTCTGTGCCCCGCCCGCACGGAGCGCTTCTCCATCATACTAAGTACCACCACCTGACACTCATTATGCATGACCTATTTAAGGTCCTTGCTCTTTCAGGACCTTAACCCAGCCATTAGGGAGGCACAAGCCAGTGCATTCTTAGTGCCGGTCCCAAGCCCGGGTAAATGGGGAGGGTTGCGTTAGGAAGGGCATCCAGCGTAAAACACGTGCCAAATCAAATATGCGGATCACAAATGAGAATTTCATACCGGATCGGTCGAGGCCCGGGTTAACAACGACCGCCACAGGTATCGTTAGCCGACAGGGTACCGTGGAAATTGGGCTACTGTTGGTCAAGGAGGAGAAGGAGAGGAGGAAGACGCTACAGAGACGGCAGGAAAGGAGCAGTGTAGGAGAGTGGAGGTTCGGGTTGGTACTTTAAATGTTGGTACTATGACGGGTAAAGGGAGAGAGGTAGCTGATATGATGGAGAGGAGAAAGGTAGATATGTTGTGTGTTCAGGAGACCAAGTGGAAAGGGAGTAAGGCCAGGAACATTGGAGGTGGGTTTAAACTGTTTTATCATGGTGTGGATGGAAAGAGAAATGGTGTAGGGGTGATTCTGAAGGAAGAGTACAGTAAGAGTGTAGTGGAGGTGAAGAGAGTTTCTGATAGGGTGATGATCGTGAAGGTGGAAGTTGAAGGATGATGATAAATGTCATCAGTGCCTATGCTCCACAAGTTGGCTGTGAGATGGAGGAGAAGGAAAGATTCTGGAGTGAATTAGATGAAGTGGTAGATGGTGTACCTAGGAAAGAACGGTTAGTGATTGGGGCGGACTTTAATGGGCATGTGGGTGAAGGGAACAGAGGTGATGAGGAGGTGATGGGTAGGTATGGTTTTAAGGAGAGGAATGTGGAAGGGCAGATGGTGGTAGATTTTGCTAAAAGGATGGAAATGGCAGTGGTGAACACTTATTTTAAAAGAAGGAGGATCATAGGGTCATAAGAGTGGAGGAAGGTGCACACAGGTGGACTATGTGCTATGCAGGAGATGCAACCTGAAGGAGATTGGCGACTGTAAGGTGTTGGCAGGGGACAGTGTAGCTAGACAGCATAGGATGGTGGTCTGTAGGATGGTTTTGGAGGCGAGGATGAAGAGGAGGAGAGTGAGGACTGAAAGAAGAATAAGATGGTGGAAACTGAAGGAGGAAGAGTGTAGTGTGAGGTTCAGGGAAGAGGTCAGAGAGAGGCTCAGTGGTGTTAAGGAGGTGTTGGATGATTGGGCAACTACTGCAGGAGTGATGAGGGAGGCAGCTAGAAAAGTACTTGGTGTGACATCTGGAAATAGAAAGGAAGACAAGGAGACGTGGTGGTGGAATGAGGAAGTGCAGGAGAGCATAAGGAGAAAGAGGTTGGCAAAACAGAAGTGGGATAGACAGAGTGATGAGAAAAGTAGGCAGGAGTACAAGGAGATGCGGCAGCAGGTTAAGAGGGATGTGGCGAAAGCCAAGGAAAAGGCATATGAGGAGCTGTATGAGAGGTTGGACACTAAGGAAGGAGAAAAGGATTTGTACCGATTGGCCAGGCAGAGGGACCGAGCTGGAAAGGATGTACTGCAAGTTAGAGCAGTAAAGGATGGAGAGGGAAATGTGTTGACTAGTGAGGAGAGTGTGTTGAGAAGGTGGAGGGAGTATTTTGAGCAGCTGATGAATGAGGAAAATCAGAGAGAGAGAAGGTTGGATGATGTGGAGATGGTGAAGCAGGATGTAGATAAGATTAGTAAGGAGGAAGTGAGAGCAGCGATTAAGAGGATGAAGAGTGGAAAGTCGGTTGGACCAGATGACATACCGTGGAAGCGTGAGATGTTTAGGAGAGATGGCAGTGGGGTTTTGACCAGATTGTTTAACAGGATTTTGGAAGGTGAGAAGATGCCTGAGGAATGGAGAAAGAGTGTGCTGGTACCGATCTTTAAGCATAAAGGAGATGTGCAGACCTGCAGTAACTACAGGGGTATTAAGTTGATCAGTCACACCATGAAGTTATGGGAAAGAGTAGTGGAAGCCAGGCTGAGAGAAGAGGTGACCATCTGTGAGCAACAGTATGGTTTCATGCCGAGGAAGAGCACCACAGATGCCATATTTGCTTTGAGAATGTTGATGGAGAAGTATAGAGAAGGACAGAAGGAATTGCATTGTGTATTTGTGGATTTAGAGAAGGCGTCGACAGGGTGCCAAGAGAGGAGTTGTGGTACTGTATGAGGAAGTCAGGTGTGTCGGAGAAGTATGTAAGGGTGGTGCAGGACATGTATGAGGACAGTGTGACGGCAGTGAAGTGTGCAGTAGGTACGACAGACTGGTTTAGAGTGAAGGTTGGACTGCATCAAGGATCGGCCCTGAGCCCTTTCCTGTTTGCAGTGGTGATGGACAGGTTGACGGACGAGGTCAGACAGGAGTCTCCTGGACTATGATGTTTGCGGATGATATTGTGATTTGTTGTGAGAGTAGGGAGCAGGTTGAGAAGAGCCTGGAGAGGTGGAGATATGCACTGGAGAGAAGGGGAATGAAACTCAGTAGGAGTAAGACAGAGTACATGTGTGTGAATGAGAGGGAGGGCAGTGGAGTGGTGCGGTTGCAGGAGAAGAGCTTCAGAAGGTGGAGGAATTCAGGTACCTGGGTTCAACAGTGCAAAGTAATGGAGAGTGTGTTAGAAGTGAAGAAAAGAGTGCAGGCAGGGTGGAGTGGGTGGAGAAGAGTGACAGGAGTGATTTGTGATAGTAGGGTATCTGCAAAATTGAAAGGGAAAGTTTATAGGACTGTGGTGAGACCTGCGATGTTGTATGGTTTAGAGACAGTGGCATTGAGTAAAAGACAGGAGGTGGAGCTGGAGGTAGCAGAGCTAAAGATGTTGAGGTTTTCGTTGGGAGTGACGAGGATGGATAAGATTAGAAATGAGTTTATTAGAGGGACAGCGCATGTAGGATGTTTTGGTGACAAGGTGAGGGAGGCGAGATTGAGATGGTTTGGACATGTACAGAGGAGGGACATAAATTATATTGGTAGAAGAATGCTGAGGATGGAGCCACCAGGTAGGAGGAAAAGAGGAAGGCCAAAAAGGAGGTTCATGGATGTGGTGAGGGAAGACATGCAGGTAGTTGGTGTAAAAGAGGCAGATGTAGAGGACAGGGTGGTGTGGAGACGGATGATCCGCTGTGGCGACCCCTAATGGGAGCAGCCGAAAGAAGAAGAAGAAGAAGAAGCTCTTTCAGGACCTTGGCCGTTATTGCACGTTATGCTAGGGACCTTTTGGACTCTATTGGACTGTGTGGGCCTCGCCTCTTCCAGGCGTACCACAGATATTTCCTCAGCATAACAGTATTAATGGCTACTTTACTTAAACCCAAACTTCTATACTTTAACGTGAGTGAAAAGTTGTAGCCAGAACTTCAACTTTTACTTTTAAAACACGAGTATCTGTACTTCTAATTCAGTAAATGATGTGTGTACTTTTGTATCTCTGACTATACAATATTATATGAACTATTGAGGGCCAATTGGAAAAAAAAACATAACTAGTTGATGATTTTTTCATCACCCTCAAAAACATATTCCTCATCAACATTTCACTGGTAACCATTGATACAAAACTATCCAACATTCTCCAAAATATATGTCAGCAGGTTGGTAAAATCTTGCCTAATACAGAGGGCTGTGTTTCAAGACCCTGGGGTTGTGTACCGAACCAGGAAAGCTGTCAAAAAAACATCGACAAACCTGGTCTGTTTGTTGTACACAGCTTGCAGGTGAATGAATGTAAACAGCTCCCAATTTCTGTAGCATGAAGTGTCGGTTCTGAAAGCTGAAAGCTGCAGTTTGGGGATGTCTGGCAAAATCAAGGTAATCTGCTTTTTTTCTCCTGTTTTATTGCCAACCCAGAAATCATTCTGCTCAGTGTAGATAGTGGTGGGTTTCAGTGAGCTGAATGCCCTGAACATCAGCTCTTATGAAGCTGGCCAATTTTGGGGTACCTTGTATAATGGAGAGCAGTGGAAGTAAAAGTTTCAGGGTCCGGGTTTGGGATTAACTGGGATTTGGAGTGGTATTGAATCTGTGCATGGGTCTGGGCTCTGCATTTGGAATGTCTGTAAATTTGCTTGTTGCCAGATTGGGGTTGAGATGGTTTAGAAAGATATTGGGATTGTTTAAATCCTGGTCTGGGTTTGCTCCTGTTCTTCAAACAAATCCCAAATCACGGAGAATGTAACTGCACCTAGTTTGAAATCATCCTTAGGTAAATTATTGAGAAATATTCAAGAAACATGTAATATTCCAAAAATCAATGGCACACAATAGCACAAAATGCAGTCTGGAATATGACACCAGTTGATGTTCCTTTTGAGTTCAAACGATGCCCATCAATTCAATTCTTTTTTTTTTTTTTGTAGAGCACTTTCAACAGTGACCATTGTTTCAAAGAAGCTTTACAGAGATAAAGAGGTTATAAAGTTCTATAAAACAATTTATAAGTGTAGTGCCTTTAAGTTTGTTCCTTATAATGTTAGCCCCAATGAGCGAAACAGTGGCATCTGTGGTAAAGGAAATGAGGAAGAAATATTGAGAGGAATGAGACTCAAAAGGGAACCCATCCTCTTCCTTAACACTAAATGTCCATTCATTACTGTTTCGCCTTAAGATTTTCAGGTCGACTGGGACACTACTAGCTATACAAAAAAATTGATATTTTATTATTTATTTTCTATCATTTTATTTGCTAATTGTCCATCTACAGATGCAGCAAGACTCAGTTTTGCAACATTAAAAAGTGTGACCAGCTTATGTTTTTGAAAAGTGTACTGTTTCTCAATAGGACTACATGGTAAAGAAATCTGTAAAAAATGTAGAGTCTGGCGTAGTTAAGGTAGCAATTGCGATTGTAACACACAAAGGCAGCTTGATAATATTTATACATCAAAACTTAAACAGAAAGCTCAAGTTGTTACCTTTAATAATCCGATGATGCCCATAAAAAGGAGAAACAAGAGCTAAAATTGGGAACCAAAAACACAGAAAAATACCCGGTCCAACACTGAGACAACTGAAGTCTGTCAACTGTTGGCAAAATTAAGGCATCTAACCAGGTGGACATTCTGGCAGCATCCCAACGTATCATACCACATATACGCTGCTACATTACCTGCCAAACTCCGAATATTTTGAACATTTTGTTGTGTCGTTACAATAAAGATTGAAAAGATCGAAAAATTGTAAGTGCCCCCTTGGGGACTAAGAAGGCAAAGTAATGGAGAGTGTGTTAGAGAAGTGAAGAAAAGAGTGCAGGCAGGGTGGAGTGGGTGGAGAAGAGTGATAGCAGGAGTGATTTGTGATAGAAGAGTATCTGCGAGAGTGAAAGGGAAAGTTTATAGGACTGTGGTGAGACCTGAGATGTTGTATGGATTAGAGACAGTGGCATTGAGTAAAAGACAGGAGGCGGAGCTGGAGGGAGCAGAGCTGAAGATGTTGAGGTTTCATTGGGAGTGACGAGGATGGACAAGATTAGAAATGAGTTTATTAGAGGGACAATGCATGTAGGACGTTTTAGAGACAAGGTGAGGGAGGCGAGATTGAGATGGTTTGGACATGTGCAGAGAAGGGACATGGGGTATATCAGTAGGAGAATGCTGAGGATGGCGCCACCAGGAAGGAGGAAATGAGGAAGGCTAAGGAGGAGGTTTATGGATGTGGTGAGGGAAGACATGCAGGTGGTTGGTTTGAAAGAGGCAGATGTAGAGGACAGGGTGGTATGGAGACGGATGATCAGCGGTGGTGCCCCCTAATGGGAGAAGCCGAAAGAAGAAGAAAAACATATATAGTATATCTTTTGCTTAGGTGTGCACACACATTTTGTCTCTATAAGCTGAAATGAGCAGGTCAATCTTTTTGCCAAGAATGCAAATAGGTTGGAAATCAAGCACTTGACATTTAGAAAGTAGTGTGACTCATGTGGAAGGGCTGGTTACCAGCAGGTGTGTATTATTTCTGTAAAGTGGGTGAAATAACTGTTCATTACACCCTTAGGTATCACACAGTACTCCTTTTTCTCCCCTTAATAACAAGAGCATTTCTAGAGAGAATGAACCCAATAATGAGATAACAATAACACATCAAATCAGAGTTTAGCTGCTTTGCACAAAATCAAGACTATAGTAATTAGGGCTAGTGTAATTGCTGAGCAGCTCAGGTGTGTGGTTTTACATCTCAACACGAACAACTCGTGTTTCTCATTCTCTTGATTAAACCATTCGGGTTTGTTGTTCATTTCCACGCTCAGTCGGAGAGATAATTGCCGTAGCTCTCCGCTGTGTCCTCGGCTATCACACAAACGTAGCGCTCTTCCATGTTTACAGTTTAAACAGCCGTGTATCGTTCGGGGACGAGAAAGAGAGCGTCGTCTGACCATTTTACGCTCTTTTATTTTACCGCATCCATCGGTGCATACATTCCTCAGAGTCTTTTCACAACTATGACTCGCCTCATTGAACACGCCGATCGGGATTGGGCTACGTTGATTTTATTAGCGCTCCCTTTTATTAGCGCTTCCCTTTGTGGCTAATTGGTAGCACAGTACATTAACAGACTCTCCATAAAAGCGACTTGAAAAAGCTACATCTTTGCCTTCAAGGACGCCGTTGTAAAATCATGCTGTTACATTCTTTCAGATTTCGTTTAAAATTCTTCCAGTTTTTCCTTATCGAAATGTCTTTCCAGACTTCTGTATCTCTGGATAAAAGTCCCAGCTCCTCCTCAGGGTATTCTGTCTTAGGGGTGGGACAAGTCCAGTACAGCTGTTACAGTAGCAGGAATCCAGGACAAATCCAATTCAAATGGGAGTCTTGAATCATTTTGGACCAGTGTCATTCTAATTCTTAAGAAGACAACTTATTGTTCATCTAGTTATTGTAATTGGAATTGTTGTCTATTTATTTTAAATTTAGACACATTTTATCCAGCAATTCAATTATACTGAATAAAATTATTCTGTATTATTGTAGAAAGTGGTAGCTCAGTGATTGAGTCATTGGACTTTGCATATGAAGGTCATGAGTTCAAATCCCAGCCTCGCCAAGCTGCCACTCCTGGGCCCTTGTGAAAGGATTTTAATCCCATAGCTGCTCAGTTGTATGAATAATAATAATAGTCTTTATTTTGTCACATATACACATTACAGCACAGTGAATTTCTTTCTTTGCATATGCCGGCTTGCTCGGAACCTAGGGTCAGAGCACAGGGTCAGCCATGGAACAGCGCCCCTGGAGCACAGAGGGTTAAGGGCCTTGCTCAAGGGCCCAACAGTGGGATCTTTGCGATACCGGGGCTTTAATCCTTGATCTTGCGATCACTAACCCAGCACCCTAACCACGATAATGAGAATGGGATAAATATTGGAGATAAAAGTTGTGCTGCATAAGAATAGTATAGCCATTATTTATCTCATATACATTACAGCACAGTGAAATTCTTTTCTTCGCATATTCCAACTTGTTCGGAAGCTGGGGTCAGGAAACAGGGTCAGAGCATGGGGTGAGCCATGATACAGCGCCCCTGGAGATAAGAGCATCTGCCAAATGCCATAAAAGCGAATGTAAATTATATGTGCAGAATATACAAATGCACATTATATATAAAAATACATTTGTCTTCTACATCATATATTATTTAGTATTAGCTATTTGAAATCTAATTGCATCCTAATATTATGGAAACACATTTAAGGTCTTGCTTGTTGTTTATTCATTCAAATTGATTGTCATAATTCACTTCAATGTTATTTCTATATATGGAACTGGTAGCGTACTGGATAAAGCTCTTGGTTACTGATTAGAAGGTCAGAGGATGCAGGCGTCCAGGTGAGGACTAAGGAGTTTTTAACCCTCTCTGCACCAGGGGTGCTGTAACATGGCTGACCCTGTGATCTGACCCCTGCTTCCTAAAGTTAGTCGCCATTTTCTATTATAATTAACCTATTGAACACCTTCGGAATGAATGTGAACGCTGACTGCACCCCAAAATCTCTTCACGTCGACTACATCAGTACCTGACTTTACTTATACCCTGGTGTCTGAATGAGCACAAATCTCCACAACATCAAGTGGAACATTTTTCCAGAAAATTAGAGGTTACTATAAGAGAAAATGGGGACAACTGTACATATCAAATGAAATTCTCAAAAAAGGCATAGGCATCCAAACAGGGAAACTGAAAGCGCTCAAACTGTGAAAATATAAAGCATTTACCGAGGTGACGAGAGCAAGAATGACAACAAGTCCCGTTTTATTTTTCTTGTGTGCTCATTCGCTAAGCTGAATAGCCAATCGGATTCTTTTTCTCACCAAGGAGCTCTGCCGCTGATTCGACATGCAGAATCGTCTGAAAAACAGCAGATGCCATCTGACACGAGGACCGAGGCTCAAAAACTTGATGTGTCCATTACCGTTCTTATAACTTGTTCTTCATCTAACCTTGAATATTTTATTGGTAAATATGATGCTGCTTCTAGCGAGAGAATGGGAAGAACATTTGGAGAGAAAATGAGAGGAAACTTCCAGAACTGTATTGTTAGCAAGTCAACCAGCTGTAGTTTAAGCTACAGGTAGGCATGGGGACCTAAACCTGGTAACCTGGTTTTTGTATCACATCTTATTAATTAACTTTAGATTTTCTGATATAAAGGGAGAAAAGAAATTGGCTAAACATATCAGCCAAAAAAGGATTCATCCTATATAGACATTCGGCTGCCCCGATGTCTAAAGATCGGGATCAGCCAGAGAAAAACTTGTATCGTTTAAACACTAGATATTTCTACACAAATCCAGATCCTAATGCTACACCGATCCTGTCACGGAATATTATGACGTTGCTCTCTGGGTGGTTTAGCTACTGAATGCTAAACCACCGAGCGTTAGTCTGCGGCTCATCCAGCTTACAATCGTTCAGGATTCCATCCATAGAACAATCAGTTCTCAGGGTATAAAGCATCTGCAATCATGGTGCATCGCCTGCAAAGTGTGAGGAGCAGTTACGTTAAAGAGGCAACGAAATAGGCTTCATTGGTTTATATGTATGTACTTCATTTTGTCCTCAAATGGCAATCTATCCATTTTATTGTCTTTATTTACGGCTAAACGACGGTGCGATATTTCGGGGTCCCAGAACTCTCAGAAGGTGACACTGGAGTAAAAATGCTACTCTTTACTCAAGCCCAAATTGTGTGTAAGTTCTCACCAAAATTCTCATAAGTGCTGAAAATACCAGAGGTCCG
Organism: Silurus meridionalis; assembly: GCF_014805685.1. Classification (NCBI taxonomy): domain Eukaryota; kingdom Metazoa; phylum Chordata; class Actinopteri; order Siluriformes; family Siluridae; genus Silurus; species Silurus meridionalis. The sequence goes on along the minus strand of NC_060887.1, from coordinate 39,285,519 downwards.
AGTCCCTTCAATATTCAAGTCCTCATTATTCCCTCTGAGTCTCAGAGAGAGCACACTTGCCTTCACCGTCTTTTTTCGACCCATCTTTCGCTAGCGTTCGTGTAATAGGGGAGAAACAGCAGGGAGGCAGCATGAGCAGAGTCAATGCGAGAGTAATCAGAGGGATTAGGATGAGGTTGGAAAAGGAACATGGTGTAATTCAGGTGATAAAAGCGTGTATACAGCAGGATCCTCCCAATTACCTTCTGCACCTTCTCGGCTCTTCCTTTTACAGCAAAATGATTCCATCAGATACCAGTGTCCTCTTTTCAGGACATAAAAGGAAATAAAGAGAAAAAGGGATGTTCGAAAATATATAGGGAGGTGGAGTTTTGAAAAAGTGGAATGAAGAAGTTAAGAGACAACGATGGCACTTCTGATTTTTCATTAAAGGTGACAGTTAAGTCGTAATGAGCAGAACATGCAGAGAGAACACCTAACCAACTAGAAATGCTTTGTCTGAAGATTCTGCAGAACGAGTAAGTATGGGATTTCTGAGTCAAATCAAGGCAGGGATCAGATGCACTAAATGTGATCTTGGGTCACAACTTAAATGTGGGTCTTGTAGGAGATCGTGAGGTCGAGGCTTTTCCTGCCTCAGGTGAACCTTGTGTAATTATTGGAACTGAAAACATTTGCTCATGTCCTGTAGCTGTGACATCTGAGACAAAAGGTCAGGTCAATTCCCAACACATCCACCAAACACTGCTACAAAATATCATGTCTCAGATGGATCAAAGCTCATGCACACAGAAAGGAGAACCTACACCTGTAAAAGAAGCTCTCTCAGATGCTCTTATAATGATCTCATTCATACAACTGGGTTAAGGGTTCCTCAAGGGCCCAGGAGTGTCATCTGAGTGGTGCTGGAATTTGAAGACTTCCCGTGCTTTCGTTTCCCTTATTTACTGTTAGGAAGTAACAAACAATAGGCAGGTTTCTGACAATTTACTTACATCACACTTCAGTCCATGAGCTTCTTCAAATTCAATCGAAAACAAATTGCAGCCACAGCCCCGAACCTGACCCAGAATTTCACCAATGTCTGGACTGATCCTAAACCCAGAAAAATAAAAATCCAATCAAAACTTATCCCAGTGCTATTAACAAACCCAAACCAGAGTTTAGAAACACTGTGGTTTGACCAAATCTACTTCAGATTTTCAACAATTCAATTTATACTCCAAACCCTAGGACTAGGATTCATATTCAATTCATACACCAAACCTAACAAGATGATCACATGATCACAGATTTGCATTTCTGGCATTTGGCAGATGCCTTTATCCAGACCAACTTACAATTATATCATTTATCTCAATTATACAACTGGGCTGTTTAGGGTCTTGCTAAAAGGCCACAAGTGTCAGTTGGTTCCTCTCAAGATGTCTTACTCATATCATCTCAGGGAGGTTTTTTTTCACCATCAGGCTATGGCATTGATTTATTGTATTCATAATCTATGTATTTCTCTAAAGCTGTTTTGGGAGAATATTTTTTGTTAAAGGTGCTATACAAATAACGTTAAAACAAATAGAATGACCACCAGTTTGGAATGAACCAATCAGAACCAATGTTTAAATCCCATAAATCCTTCAGAATCCACTCAAACCTTGAAAACAGTATTCATCCTGAGCTCTAGGTCTTTATGAAGTTTTCTCTAAATGAAAACCAATTACTGCAGCTGAGTGTGTTCTCCACATACAGAACAGATAAAGATCCACGACATCACTCAACTCAAGAACCAAGAAAGATGGATTTAGACTGTAATTAATAGAAACAGTCAGATGGCTTAGAACTACAGTGGCCATAAACAAGTTTGCATTCAAGTGTCCATGAAAAAAACAGTTGATAACCTCAATAATGATGATGGGTTTCATTTTGAGTTCTGGTTACTCTCAAGGTTTCTTCTTCATTCTCCTGTGTGCATCGGGGGCTGTGCAATTGGTGCTATTCTGACCATTTGTGTTACCATGTCTAAGATTCTGTTCACCGGGCCCCTCCTCACACGTGAGTTTCTCACTGGAAAAAAACATGATTCATTTTTTTTTATTGCAAAAAAATAAAAAACAGAAACAAAGTCATACAGGAACTATAACAAATTAATTGAGTGGAGTTTAGACCAAAACTGAAACCAATAAATAAACACATTCTGCATTCAGCCTTTACCATCATCTCTTACCCACCTGTTACCTACGTCTCTTACTCCCTTCTTACCCACATCTCTTACTACCCTCTTACCCACATCTCTTACCCCCTCTTACCCACATCTCTTACTCCATTCTTACCCACGTCTCTCACCCTCCTCTTACATATGTTTCTTACCCCCTTCTTACCCACATCTATTACCCCCCAAACACACACACATTTTACCCTTCACTTGTTCAGCTTCATGTCTCTATTAGATTTTGTCTCATTTGTCCGTCCCTTTGGATAAAAAGATGTCTGCTGAATGAACATATATAAATGCAAATCAAGTTCACACCACAGGTCTCATTTTGATTCCCATCCTCAGGCATCGCTCCCAGCCCAGCTACTCTAAAGCTCAACAATGTTTAACAGTGACTCGACACTCCAGCTGAGTGAAGAAGTTCCACAGTCTGCTATCAACATCTAATGCACTACTGTCAGAGCTGCTGTTATGGAAACTAATTCAACACCTACTGACCAATGACGATCCAGAACTCAGAACTGTGGTATAAACAGTAAAACTGATATACCTCAAACTGCAGTGATGTCCCATGAGATTCAAACCCGTGTCTCTAATGGACCTAACATCTCGCAATACATTGCAATCTCAATGCACTGCACACACACACACACACACACACACACACACACACACACACACACACACACACACACACACACACACACAAAAATAACCCTACTAAATTCTGCCTCCATCTGGCTTCTCAGTCACTGAAGCCCATACCTCTAGCTCCCTAAGGATTCTGTTTTGGGTTTCTTCTACTTCTCTATTTTTTCTCTTTCTATCTCTTTTTTAGCTTCCTTCTTCCCTCTCTTCATCAAACATGCAGTTTTGAGGCTGGTATACATTTGCAAAAAAAAAAAAAAAAACACAGTCCAAAACAACCAAAAAACACAAATATATTAAAAAATCAGTAGTCCAATCTACAGCACATTTTTTAACGCCAATTGCTCTTTCAACATTACAAATAAACACGATAATAAATAACTCTGAATAAATCAGCAGGGTATAAGTCATATTTTGCATTCCATGTGATACCATTCGGGATTTGGAATGCCCCAGGCAGTCCTGGTCTAAAGACTGGTGCTGGCCTCGATCATCTACATATTGCATGGACAGGCAATAAATACTGGTTTCTCATTTATTTATGTTCTCCATACAGAGATTAAACTGCCCCAAAACACAGTTGGACCGTTCCATCTACATGAATTCTGTGCATATATTTGCATATTTAACTACACTTGCAATTTGCACAGTTGCTACTTGTTGCTATCTGATTTGCATTGACATGAAATACTGGTCAAATGCTGGTAATAACAAGGTGATAAAAAGGTTTCGAGACTAATAGCATTACTGGTGCTATTCTGACCACGTGCTTTACCACATCTGCGATTTTATCACTGGCAGCAAGTTACAACAAAGAAAGAACGTGAAATTTTTCCTGGAACTGAACAAATCTGCCGGAGAGATGTTTGACATGACGTACGTTTGACATACGCCGAAGCTGTGTCAAATTGTTTGAGGTGTTTTGAGTGGAAATGCGGAAGAATGTCACTGGAAGACAACGAGAGATCAGGAAGACCTTCAACAAATCAAACCCCCAAAAATGTCTAAATTGTTCGCCAACTTGTGCATGATGATATTTGGAGCACAATCCACGTGGTCTCACATCCTCACCCAACCCACTCACCAGATTTGCCTCCTGCGGACTTCACTTTCTTTCCAAAGATCTCAAAGCTCTCCGTTTTGACACCACTACAGAGATACAGGGCGAATTGCAGAAGACAAGCTTTGAAAAGAAGACTTCCAGGACACATTCCAGAAGTGGCAGATATTGTGTAAATAAAGTACTTTCTTGTAAACAGAGCTTCATACCACCTCGTAGTTATACGGAAAATAGTCATCCAGAAAAGGAAAGAGGTGGCCAAGCCGGGAAATGAAAACACACTGAGAACAAATGCCTGACAGGAGGATGAGAAACTGCCCTACAGGACACACTCCTTCACCTTGAACATCAGCAACAAGAGATAAATGCCATCAGACATGACCAAATGCTGAACACACAAGGGCAGGAGACAAGAGCAATCACAGGTAAATTGCAGAGGCGAAGACGTCGAGACACAGGACATGTCCCCTGTCAGGGTTCAGACTCCCTGATAAAATACACAGGGGACACTCTGAGTGCAGTGCAAAGGCAAATCACAAGATATATTATGTCCTAATATGTGATCTTTCTATTGTAACAAGTAATTGTGGGGGATGTGTATAGCTGATGCTTCACTCGAAAAAAAAAAAAAAAGTGGAATCATTAATGTGATGAAGGATTTTTTTGTGAGAAGATGTTTATTGATCATAGGCAGAAGGAGCCTTCATTGTCAGGGTCAAAAGTTTTATGACACCCGGCTTCTCCAATCATATTTGGTTCTTTCCCAAACTGTTACCACAAAGCTGAAGGCACTTTTAAACTCTTTTGCACCACTTAAACTAGGAGACCCAAACCCGTTTCAGCATGACAAGACAAGCCCTGTGCACAAAGCCAGCTCCATGAAGACCTGCTTTAGATGAGTTTAATGTGATGGAAGATCTCCTTCTACAGAGCTCCAACCCTATTGAGATAAATCTGAATGCTGGCTGAACCCCCAGGCCTCCTCACTTTACCTACATCACTACTGAATGAAGACTAAATGTGGAATTAGATGTTCTAAAAAAAACTATTTTAATCCCAGTCTTATGGTCAGGTGTCTACAAATGGGCCCACTAGTCACCATGGCTTGCTTATCAGGGATAAACAGTGGTGGGTGGTCAGGGGCAGCAAATCCTTCTCTGCTGGCCTTAACACTCAGAAGCACTGACCTACATTTACAAGTTAAATTCTAATATTTGTTTAATGAAATTGTCTTAATTTATTCCCAACAGTTTATTCTTTTCATTCTGTAGCGTTTCTCTTGGCTGCACTGCTTCCAGTACGTGTATGTGGATGTTAGATTTTTTGTCCAATCAGATTTCAGCCTCTATGTGCTGTCATGTCAATCTAATCTGCCCAGAGCCTTCAAAGTCTGTCCTGCTGGCCTTTTTACTATAGAGAATATTAGCACTGGGTCTGTTCCTTTAAACAATCAGATTTCATATTCTCCTCACAGAGCAGCTCGGTTGCCCAGAATAGCGTCAGCATTTTTCCGTCCTCTGATTGGTCGGTCAAAGGGAAAGTCAGAGGTTGGTCAGAGTTTCACTCTCCCAAGTGTGTAGCTCTGCACACATTAATACATCTGAGATATACTTTTTTATGCCTACGGAGGAAGAGAAATTGATTTGGTCTTGGACATACTTAAAAATAGATTATGAAGAAAAGCTAGACATCGTGAGGAGGTCGGCCAACCCTGAAGCTAGCTAGTGTGTCTCAGCCCAGGAAAGGGTTTGTTCTCCACTTCCAGACCAGTGAACACGAGCAGTACCACTGGATTACAGCCTCTGGGGGGCGCTGCACATTATGAGTCTGTATCTCTGGTGAGTAGGTTGTATTTTATTTAAATGTTTTATGTTTTTGTTATGTTTTTAGACAAATATTGATTCTAAACTGCACCAGATGTTGTAGGTGCACAGTTGTGGTTGTAGTGTAGAGGTATGTAGTCTTAACTGGGTTTCTTGCTTTAGTAAAATGATATTTACCCTTCATATGTGAAATGTTTAGTTCTCTGTAATGCCCCATGTTGTTATATTGCGTTTTTGTATTGTATTGATGGTTTCTATTATTGCGACGTGATGGTGGTGGTATTAAGAGGTGGATTAAGTCGGGGACATCTCCACTAAAGGTCTATATATATAAAATAAAGCATAGGGAAGGGGTTAAGATGTTTAATGGCGGATTAGTAGTGTGTGAGGTCAAATTTCAGCACTACAAAGCTGGCACTGATGGGCCCTCGAGCAAGGCCCCTAACCCTCAACTGCTCAGTTGGATGCACTTGATAACTGTATAAATAAAAAGAAAAGAATGGATTAAACCATGAAATGCAAAGAAATATTGGGAATTTACATTAAATTGCTGCAGTATGGAAAAAATAAAAACAAATTAATATGTTGTTACAGATAAATAATAAGTAACTCCACTTTATCATAGATTTTCTCAAAGTGGCCCCCGGACTGCATTTTATTTCTCGCTCATAACGTTATAATGAGATTGCATGTAATACTATTAATTCAGGAAAGTATTTCTGTGGTTCGTTCTCAATAAAAAAAAAGAAAAGCAAGTAATAGAATGTTTGGGGGCTTTGTTTGTGTTATATAAAATGTAAATATCAGCCGTGCTGTGTGAGAACCGTGGATAAGTGAGTTCCTTTCCAATCATCTAAAACCTCTTCCGTCTAGAGTTTATTTCCTGTGCAGACGTCTCCGTGGCGTGTCACACTCATTCAGGCTTTAACCCAGTTGAGGGCAAGGTGCCCCACCATGATATGACTTCAGTTCTAGTTTTCACTTCCATTATGGGGTCAAAACAACTGTGCAGGCAGAACCGAGGTGTGGAAATGAGCTGCTAGTGCCACCACTTCTGGAGAAATAACAACAGCCCTCCCACGAGGAAAAAACCTGAAGAGAGCAGTGAAAAAAGAGAGAAAGAGAGATGGAGCTAGTGAAGGAAGACTAATGACCCGAGGATGTGAGCTTCGGGGGAGGCTTGAGAAGTCAGGAGGACACATTGTGAGGTCAGACTCAAAGTACACACAAAAGCAGACTTGTGAGAAAAAAAGACGGTGTAAATGATAGGAGAGGAGGACAGGGCAATCTGGCAGGTCTGAGCACAAGGGTTTGAATTTATCTCCTGCTTCACATCTTCAAATAAAGTCTTTCAGCATGAAGGAGCACAGGAGCAAGTTCGACAGCAGTCAGGAGATCACGTCTCCTTTATCAGTCCACTTGAAGAAAAGGGACAGATGTCTTAGAGCACCAACAATCCACAGAGAAAAGTTCCCAGGATGCTGCTTTGTTGAAAACTCCAAGCCAGGAAATACAAGAAACCAGGTTTTTAGTGGTTTACAGACACCAGGAGTAACAACGACACACAAGCCTTCTACCACTGATCCCTCGTTCCTCTACCACTGATCCCTCCATCCTCTACCACTGATCCATCCATCCTCTACCACTAATCCTTCTATCCTCTCCCACTGATCCCTCCATCCTCTACCACTGATCCATCCATCCTCTCCCACTGATCCCTCTATCCTCTACCACTGATCCCTCGTTCCTCTACCACTGATCCATCCATCCTCTACCACTGATCCATCCATCCTCTACCACTAATCCTCCTATCCTCTCCCACTGATCCCTCCATCCTCTACCACTGATCCCTCCATCCTCTATCACTGATCCCTCCATCCTTTACCACTAATCCCTCTATCCTCTTTCACTGATCCCTTAATCTTTTACCACTAATCCCTCTATCTTTTACCACTGCGGCACTGATCCCTCCATCCTCTACCACTGATCCCTCTATTCTCTACCACTGATCCATCCATCCTCTACCACTGATCCCTTTATCCTCTTCCACTGCACCATTGATCCCTCTATCCTCTACCACTGATCCTTCCATCCTCTACCACTGATTCCGCATTCCTCTTTGACTGCACCACTGATACCTTTATCCTCTACCACTGATCCCTCATTCCTCTATGACTGCACCACTGATCCCTCTTTCCTCTTCCACTGCTCCCTCCATTTTCTCCCACTATTTGACAGGTCTGCTGTGATTGCTGAGAATTTATTCAGGACTGAGGAGAATGGACAGGATTAAAAATGACTTCATTAGAAGGACTGTGCAGGTAAGATATTTTGGAGACAAGGTAAGAAAGGCACTATTAATATGGTTTGGTCATGTGCAGAGAAAGGAAAAGTGGTATATTGGTAGAAGAATGCTGAGGATGCTGAGGATGGAGCTGCCAGGCAGGAGGAAAAGAGGAAGGCAAATAAGAAGGTTCAAGAAGCGGGTGTTTAAAAGAGAGAGAAGAGGAACCCCCAATGGGAGCAAGCAAAAGAAGAAGAAAAAGGAGAAGAAGGAGGAGGCTCAGTACTTATGTGACTTTAATGCTTGAAAAAAGGTGTGAGATGTGTATCATGTTGTCATACAGAGTGGCCACTGCTCCATACTATATTATCTGTGCTTCTCTACACAGGATCTATTCAGGGTAATGGATTCGCTTTATGAAGAATTTATGAACAACCATTAAATATTGCCCTGAAACTAGAACAACAAGAAAAAAAACTCGGTAAAAATCTTAATAAATGACGATTCTGCATTTTTTTATTTATTTAAAAGTCTTTATATATGCAAACTTGTGTACAATTACACAGCACACACATACTGCTCATAAAAGAGTCTTTATTCTCACATTACAAAGTAAAAAAAAACAAAAACGCCCTGTTCGCTGTAGTTTCTTTGGTATTTTTGACCTTTTTCTGTATCTCACTGTTCATCTGTTGTTGCACTGCCTGTGCTGTTTGCTGATCTAAAAAAAAATTTTTTTTTACTCTGCTTTTGATTCATGTTTTGGATTTTTCTGCCTTTGATGCATTATAGCCGTCTGACTGCATTAGCATCCGTCTGAGGTGAGGCATCGCTACATGATCTTTCCACCTCTACAGGCCTCCAATAATCCTTAGATTTGAAGTTGCTTTTTTGAGTTCATATTAATGTAATGGCTTAAATAATTGATATATATTTTGTTAAACACACACACACACACATGTTTATACACACATCATTTTTTACCCAAATGGGATCTAAAAAATATAAATTGTTAATTGTTAATGTTAATTTAATTGTCCAATGTATTTAATTTTATTTAGTCTACTTAATGTGTGCCAATTTAATCAATATAATTAAAAAGTGTGTTAGATTAAATTGTCTTTTATATATTTTATATTTATGAAATCAAATATTATGAAATGCATATATATATTATTTTTTTATTATTCCTTTTTTTAATATTATTATTTATTATTTTATTATTATTTTTTTTTTTTTTTTTTTTTTTTGTAAGAAAGAAAATCCTTATATCCCAGTGATACAGTTGAGCAGTTAAGTGTTAAAGGCCCAGCAGTGCCAGCTACTTGGTGGTGCTGGGATTGGAACCAATGACCTTCAAATCAAAATCTCAACATCTTATCCACTTTGCTCAATGGTCAAACAGTGGCAACTTGGTGGAGCCGGGATTCAAACTCGTGCAACCACTGAGCTCCCATTTCCCTTGTTTAGGACATATAATGAAAAATTATTTCTCTTTCCTAGAAACATGAGCAGACGTTGGACCCCAAAGTAATATTTGTATTGTGTTGTTGTAGCAGCATTTTATTGAGAAAATCAGTTCTCTGGAGCAGGTCACGAAGAGACAATTATGACGTTGACAATGGTTGGGTCGAACTGAAGAATGACTCGAGGTGGCACAAAGACAGGCTCAATAGCAGGACGTGAAAGCAGCAAGGGATAGATTCTGCGTTGTTGCTATGCGTCGACCTGCTCGTTCAAATCGCAGGAAGTAACGAAGGGAAGAAAAGCCAAAGTGCTTAATGTGCTAGAAGGTTGTGAGTTTAAAGTCCACGGTGATCCTTAACTGCTTTCATTCTGACCCAGTCATAGATCATTTTAAATAAATGCAACATGGAAATACAATGAACATAAAGGATTCAGAGAAAGAGCTTCACAAACGGCGGGTATTATATGGAAAAGAGAAGTGTTGAAGGAGAGGGAGAAAGGGCAGAGCATAAACGTACAGTAAGCTGGCGGATTGATGGATGGAATCTGTATTCCGACGGCGTTTCAGTGGCGTGTTCAGGCTGCAGGATGGCTCGGGCTGTCTGTTTCAGCGTGTCTGCTTCAGGGCATATCGAACAATCCTGCAGTGCTTTTTCTTCCTCGTGATTTGGAATGTCACTGCTGACCTTAACCAAAATTTATATCATGATATTCTCCCAGGTTGAGGCGATCCTGCTGAAAACCAACCATGATGAGGGTGGATGGTTTTCCAATAACTGTATGTCAAAAGTATGTTGACACCTGACTAAAAGATTAGTGTGTCCCCATTTCCTATTATTATATCCTCCACTCTTCTTGGAAGATGTTCCACTAGATTTCGGAGTGTGATTGTGGAGATTCAGCTACAAGGATATTAGGGGGGATAATATTTAGCTCAGTGATTAAGCTGTTGGACTTCTGAGGAAAATGTTGTAAGATTCAATTTTACCATAACCGGCAAGGCGTCGGCCAAATTCTGTAAATGTTAATGGACTGGTGCCCTGGGGTGCAGTCAGCGTTCACATTCATTCCAAAAGTGCTCAATAGGGTTGGAGCTCTATAGCAGGAGATCTTCCACTAGAAGTTATGGAAAACATATCTTAATGGAGCTGGTTTGGGTCTAAAGATTTAAGTGAAGAAATATCGCATGCTACAGCTTTTAAAGAAATCGTATTTACTGTCTACATACATTGTATACATTGTGTGTCTATGATTTTGTGCAGTTTGTAGAAGAACCTGGCAGGAACTGCAGGGTGCCACAATTCTTTGGCCAGATAGTGCAGCTATAAATATTTCCTCTCCAGACTTTCTTTTACTGTTAAAATTCAGTTTGTTGTGTTACTGAGAAACCACAAAGAAGTGTTACAGACTGTTTTAAAGCACTGACACTGGAGACTCCTTTTTTTAACCGTTACAATAATCATCTCCTTTCAGAAAAGACACAATTTTTAATCCATCTTCATCATCACAAGTCCTTGTGAACGAGTTGTGTAGGATTGCAGCTGAATACTGCTGCTGTATTTGCAACCACTGCTCGTGCCTGGAGTCTTATTCATCGTGATCTGCTCATCCTGAGCGTCCTGGAAACACACTCTGTTACTCAGTTGCTTTATAACCGCACTACCCAATGCAGGGGGAGATTACTGACTCGAGGTAGTGGCCACTAGGGGGCATGCTACGAGCTTGCAGAAGAAACAATCTAAGATGCAAAATGTAATTGGTGCTTAGGTCTACAATTTTAGCCCAATGAGCTTATTAGATATACAAGCAAAGGAAAAACACGAACCAGTTCAATTCAATTTTATTTCTAGAGCACTGTTCACATTGGTCATTGTCTCACAGCAGCTTTACAGAATGTAAGAATTATGGAACACAAATGTATGTGTATTCCTCCCTAATGAGCAAGTCTGGGAGCAAAAAAGAAAGTCCCCTTTCTTACATGGTATGAGGAAGAAACCTTGAGAGGGGAACCCGAAGGGGAACCCATTCTCATCCTAATAAAATCCACAATACAAACACCAGGGAGTGAGAAATATGAGCACCCAAGTGTGTGATTATGAGTAATGACCTTTCTACAGTCTTATACAGTTATTTTTACAATTGTGCTTTAGCAGTTATACCATACTATAAACCCATGCTAAGTATATTGGTAGAAGAAACATTTAGAGGAACTAAAAAGCTAGACTTTAGTTTTTTTAGAGAATTTTTTACTCAACATTTAAAAGCATGCAAGCTTTCCATAATGGTAAATCACGATTAACATCCAAAGGACCAATATCCAGTTTGAAACAGGCACTACGTATCCACGGTCTCCATTACAGAATCCACACATCGAGTATCTCCTGCCAAGTTTGAGCGATCAGGTTGGTTTAATGAACCAATGTACCTGTAGCTACAACAATAAACACGAAATAATGGTATATTAGTGTTAGCGATCAATAGCACCCCCCAGGAGTGGAATGAGTACGCTATAAAAAGCTTGCTGTGACTGCAAGGGGTAAATAAATCCACGGTTCTGGTGCTCGGATTCGGTTTTGAGAAAGTAGACCCAACAATCTCAAATCGACTTACCTTAAAGAGGCGTTTGACAGTCTCCGCTGTGGAGCGGCGCCGTTGGCGATGGCATTTTGACATCGGCACCGTCGCCGAAGAAGAGTGCTCGAAAAACATCCTGAAGCCGGAACGTTGGCGAGACTGAAACTGGCCTCGGCGAGCTCGCACACCTAAACACTACCCAGCTCTCAGAGCATCATCACTTCTTCAGGGTCTCCCGTTACACGCTAATGGACCAGAGAGACAGGAGGAGGAACTGGAGGGCTCATATGGAGGCCGGTGTCATCTTCCTCCTCCAGAATCTGAATTACTGTAGAGGGTTGAGTGATAAACCTGCTTATCACGTTAATGAGTTTAGAGCTCTGCTTAATAAGCTTAGAGATAAAGATCTCCTCCGAAGCGGAGTCTGGTGCCGGGATTACCCTCGAGCTCTTCCGCAACTCGATATCTGCTTGAACGAGCTAGGGCTTTAAGAGGCAAAGCAAATGTGCTCACGGTTTCTGAGTGGCACGGTCCAAAAGCATCGGGTCTCAACGTGGGGGGATGGAGTTAAAATCCCAATCCACGAGAATGCTGATCTTATATGTTCTCGATACCGGCCATAAAAATAAAAGACCACATCGTAGGTTTACGATGAGAATGAGATCATTTATTCAAATAATTATTTTCAATGTGAGTGGACACCACTTCCAGGAAGCCATGGATCTTATAGTTGCAAAAGCATCAATAACCAGGTCAGGCACTTAGGAACCGTCTCAGCATGACAGAAAGTGGTTTCCGTTTAAAAAAAGGCTACCTAGATCTCAGAAGGCATTGGAAAATGACACTGCTCTTGCGTTTCCCAGCCAATGCAACTGAAACAAGGTCAGTGCCATATGCACACATTTCTGATTCTCAGTATATGAATTACAGCTTTATAATGACCTGGTTTGGTTGTTCTACCCTCTGTAATCTCTCTTAGGCCAAAACAATCTATAAAATATTTCCCCCTCATTGTGTTCATGAATAAGAAACTCACAGGATGAAGTAGGTCTTATTGTTATTTCCTCAATATTCAGCTACAGTTAGAGTACAGTGTAATGTAACAACGTTCCTTTGTTTCCTAGAAAACATCAAACCACAGGACTACATCAGACTACACAAGACTACATCATCAGATAATATTAAACTACACAGGACAACATCAGACTACACAGGACTACATCAGAATACATCATAAGACATTAGACTACACAGAACCAAATCAGACTATATTATTAGATAATATTAGACAACAAATAACATCAGACTACACAGGACTACATCAGACTTCATTATCAAATAATATTAAACTTCACAGGATTTCATTAGACTACACAGGACTACATCAGACTACATCATCAAATAATATTAAACTACACAGAACTACATCAGACTACATTATCAGATAATATTAGACTACAAATGACAACATTAGACTACACAGGACTGCATCAGACTTCATCATCAGATAATATTAAACTACACAGGATTTCATTAGACTACACAGGACTACATCAGACTACATCATCAGATTATATTAGACTACACAGGACTACATCAGACTACACAGAACTACATCAGACTACATCATCAGATAATATTAAACTACACAGGATTTCATTAGACTACACATGACTACATCAGACTAAATCATCAGATTTTATTAGACTACACATGACTGCATCAGACTACACAGAACTACATCAGACTACATCATTAGATTATATTAGACTACACAGGACTACATCAGACTGCACAGGACTACATCAGACTACATCATCAGATAAAATTAAACTGCACAGGACTACATCATCAGATAATATTAAACCACACAAGTTTTCATTAGACTACACAGGACTACATCAGACTACATTATCAGATAATATTAGACAACAAATAACAACATCAGACTACACAGGACTACATCATAAGATAATATTAGACTACACAGAACAACATCAGACTACATTATCAGATAATATTAGACTACACAGGACAACATCAGACTACACAGGACTACATTAGACTACATCATCAGATAATATTAGACTACACAGAACAACATCAGACTACATTATCAGATAATATTAGACTACACAGGACAACATCAGACTACACAGGACTACATCAGACTACATCATCAGATAATATTAGACTACACAAAACTACATCAGACTACATTATCAGATAATATTAGACAACAAATGAAAACATCAGACTACACAGGACTACATCAGACTACATCAGATTATATTAGACTATACAGGACTTTATCAGACTACAAAGGACTACACCAGACTACATCATCAGATTATATTAGACTACACAAGACTTAATCAGTCTACACAGGACTAGAACAGACTACATCATCAGATATTATTAAACTACACAGAACTACATCAGACTACACAGGACTACATCATCAGATAATATCAGTCTACACAGGACTAGAACAGACTACATTATTAGATGATATTAGACTACACAGAACTATATCAGACTACATCATCAGATAATATTAAACTACACAGCTCAATAGCAGACCTACATATGTTTTTCTATTCTATTCTATTCTATTCTATTCTATTCTATCATATTATATTATATTATATTATATTATATTATATTATATTATATTATCCTGGCTTTTATATTTAATTATTATTTATTTTCGAATAATGAATATTATTATCGAGCCACTCGGAGCTCACCCACATCGTCTCTGGAGTGTGTTTGGAGTGGGGTGAGGTCATGCACACGGCAAATAGGATTTCCCACGCATCCTCTCACCACCGTGCTTGGTTAGCATTAGCCACCCACACTAGCAGCACTCCAGCTCTCCTCAGCTAATTAGAGCTACACAGAAGGATCGTTCAGGATACGGTGGGGAGGAGGAAAAGGGTCATACACACATACATAAATGCTTTCAAATCTACCTTTCCATGTTCCTAAGAACAAAAGCGAAGCAGGACGAGATGATGGAGGCTAACTCCGGAGTGGACGTTCTGGTTACAAAATAAAAAAACAATTCTAATGATGAATAAATATCTATAACTAATGAAGTAATGGAGCAAATGAAAACTGATGATGGAGGCTTGTGCAGTCGAGATGATTGCTAAGATGTGCTGCGTTAGCAAGAATGTGAGGAATGGCAGAACTTATAAATAAAAAAAAAGCCACAATGGCATTCCCAGGCTATGAGATATATCTTCTCAAAGTGTGTGTGAATGAGTGTTTTAGCTGCACTAGCGTTTTTACATCTTTAGTGAAATAGCTGCAATCGATTTTTTCCTTCTTTGATGATATATAACATGTACACACACACACACACACACACACACACCAAACCAGTATGCTTTATTAATCTAATCCTGCTCTTTATCTAAATCAGATATATGAAGGACAATAACCTCACTGGAGATAAAGATGCTTTTTCAACCACATGTGGTTCTTCACCAAACTGTTGCCACAATGTTGGAGGTCCACAATTCTACAGGATGTTTTCGGAAGCGTTAGCTAGAAATTTTCCCTTTCACTAGGAGAACTAGGAGACCCAGACCTTGAAGATCTGCTTCCCACGGGTTGGATTTTGTAAAAGATCTCCTGCTATAGAGCTCCAAAACTATTGAGATGAATTGGAACCCTGACTGTACCCCAGGTCTTCTCACCTCACCTACATCAGTACCTGATTTTACTAACACCCTTGTGCCTGAACATCTGGAGTGGAGGTTAAGAAGCACATAGCAATCTTATGGTCTACAACGTTTGGTCATATTATGTATGTGAGTTCCCCGAATGGTTCTTTTGTTTCAAATGGTACAATGTACCAGTAATACACCACAAATCTGACTCTAAACCATGTCTAGAGGAGTTTCCTGCTCTCTCTCTCTCTTTTTAGCCTTTCAGCTTATACTGCTGACACCGTGACCACAGAGCCCCGGCTGCTGCAGGGTGGGAATATGTGCCTTATTAATCCCTAATCAAGCCGGAAGCATCACTTCCACCCATGCTGAATGATCCTGCCATTCCCTGCACAGCTCTCGGACGCTCTTTATGGCACATCCATGGCTATAAATCGACATTTCTTTCTTGCTTAGCGTGACTTATATGGATTCCTATGTGCTGCATGGTTTCATTCAGTCAATTTTTTTTTACTTAACCCTGTAGATTGATGTTCCTGGTGGACGTTCCTGCTGTTTGGACCATGGAAACATGCGCATCCAGTTTTGCCAGAACTCAAACAGTTACATAATAGAAACGGGAAAAGTTTCCATCCTATTTTTATGAGACCAAAATGAGGAGTGGGTAGAAGGTGCATGCTCTCTCACTTCTGTCAATCTCAGTGACATTAAGCACATTGTGGGTGTCTTGAAGTTCTTATGAGCTCCACCTTCAACACCGTTCCTACAGCACACTCATATCCTGTCAGTGGATTTCTTTCTTTATTTTGTTTTGGGAGAAAGTTCCAAATTCCCCACAGACTCCATGACCATTAGCACAGTGATCCCACACTCTGGATTGTCCATTACTTCCTTTACAACACTGAGGGCATCACTACAGAGAGCTCCATATACAGAGTGTTGCAGAAGACACAACTGTAGTCCATCAATGATGAGTGATGAAGTAATTCGTTTCTGTAAGTAGTTTCTTCACGCATCTGTACTTTACTGAAGTGTTTTCATTTGGGGAGAATTTTACTGTTACTTCACTGCATTTCAAACTCAAATATTTGACCTTTTACTACATTAAGCGAATTCCTTTTTATTCATGAGGGTAAAAACTTGATTGATTGGCGCTCAGTGTATCTACTGATCACCAACACACAGTTCAGCATCAGTTCAACATCAAGCAGAACATTTAGAGAGGAATAAATGATGAAAGGTTTTGGGCTCATGATAATTGTAATAGAAATCAGTGTTTGAGTCAATAATATAATTTTATTAATAGATCAGTGTGCTGAGAGTCACATTCGAGTCTTTACACATAAACTGAGGTGATTAAGTAAAGAATCTTGTGGTAAAAATTATAATAGGAACATTATAGTTATAATAAATCATATTTTGGATACTTAAGTACATTTGAAGATAAAAACTTTTGTACTTTAACTCAAGTGAAAGTTTAAAGGGACACTTTTATTTTTACTGGAGTCACATTTTACTGAGTGGCTCTTTACTGTATCTCAACTACATTGTTTGTATACTTTGTCCACCACTGCTTGGTGGTAAGATGTTGGACTTCTGATTAAAAAGCCATCAGGTCAGTTTCTAAAAAAAAATCACACCAAGCTACCAATGCTGGGGTTATGATCAGGGGTTATGATCAGGGGCAATATGTTTCTTTGCTCACTTTGGCAAATGCCATAAAAATGAAGAAGACTCTCCTACAACAGGCTTAAAGCTGCCAAGATGGATGAAAAGCTACTGTAGCTGAAAACTCAAGCTCAGCTTTGTCCAAGGTTGAAGCTTTCAGAATCTTTTGGCCATGAAAACACTAATATGTTTTTGTTCGAAAGCGCAGATTTTTCTGTCCAGTTCGCTTTTTATCCACACTGAGACGACGCTTTCAGACAAGGAAATCAATTTTTTGCAATCATTGCCATGACGTTTTGTTCGGAAAGTTACAAATATATATTGAGAGTGGTTTACTGTTTTTATTTAAGTTCTACAGCTGAGCAACTGAGTGTTATGGGCTTTGCTCAAGGGCCCAGCAGTGGTGTTTTGGTGGTGCTGGGATTTAAACCTGTGACTTTTTGATAAGAAGTCCAACATTTGAACCACTGAGCAAACAATTCCCCGCTTTGGAAGCTGTTTTATTAGACATATTTAATCAGCTATTGTTGCCACTGTGACAGTGAAAATAACTGGTAAAACCAAACACCTCTTTATCGACCTGCTAGAACAGAGTACTAGAACTTCATCAACCCCTAATCTTCATGCTACTGGAAACTTCTTTTTGGAGGTTTCCATTCACATGTTGAACTCCAATCTATAGCTACGCTCCCCTGTCTTAAAACAGGGGGCACAAAAAAGCACTCTTGGTTGTGTTTGATTGACTTCACATCATGTTCTTTTTAAATGTTTTCTGACACCACCATAAACTCATATAGTGCTTATAGGAGAACATCTGAGTTCTTGGGTTTCCTGAGGTTGTGTTTCAGAAGATGTCAGGAATCAAAAAACTAGTTAGAACTCAAGACAGTTTGACATCTCAGACATCTAAAGTACACTATATTGCCAAAAGTATTGGGACACCTGACCTTTCCTTTCATATGTGGTTCTTCTCCAAACTGTTACCATAAACCTGGAGGCACACAATTGTACGGGACGTCATTGGATGCGATGTAATTAAATTTTGCATTCACTTGAACTTCGAAACCAAAACCTGTTCCAGCAAGGCAATGCCCCTGTGCACAAAGTCTGCTCCATGAAGATCCGCTTTACATGGCTGGGAGTGGAAGATCTCCTGCTAAAGAGCTCCAACCTTACCGAACACTTTTTAAATGAATATGAACACTGACTGCACCCCAGGCCTCATCACTTCACCTACATCAGTACCTGACTTTACTAACACCCTTGTAGCTGAATTAACACAAATGTTCACAAAATCTAGTGAAACATTTTTCCAGCAGAGTGGAGGGAACTATACGAGAGAATTAAGACTTAAGTGTGAAATACGATACTCAAAAAAGTGAATACCATATTAATGAAAACTTTTCGGCAATATAGTATACGCTAAAATCTGAGCTTGTTAGAAAGTCAGGGTCAGGGTGCAAGTCCAAACCTGGTGTGGTGTCTCTGGAACAGAAGGGTATAAAGGGTTTCCTTAAGGTTTCACACTGGCAGCTTGGCAGCATCACTTTCTTTCCCTTTATTACTCTTTATTAAAATCTGCGTTCAGATTTGGAGGAATGTGTAAAAGTCTCAAGTTAAAAATCAGCACACAAAACATCAACTCGCTTCAAGATAAAAAAGCGAACTTGGTCATGGTTTACTGAGATCTTGTCTTCCTTCAAGCCGAAGATTTCCACTAGGCTGAGCACAGAACATGCTTGTTTTGTCGTATATAGTTTTACACTCATCGATTCAGCAGCCGGTTTTACGACGCTCCAGGAAACCATAATCAGAAAATCTCATGATGGAACCTTGTCATATTTATGATGAAAACATGTCCAGTGATGCGTTATACCATGTTGCCGGTGCTGAATGGTGAGAAATCCAAGCCTTTCCCTGAGTAAACAAATTGTCTGCTCTGCAATAGGGACACAGGGGAGAAGTCTGGAAACACTGCTGCATTCATTCCAAGCAGCAGCAGCAGCGGCAGCAACAGCAACAGTAGCAGCGGGGTTACTGTGACATCCGAGGCACAAGACTGAAAACATTTTGCTCTTTTTCTTAATTAGTGTTCAGGACCGAAGAAGCTGCAAGAGAAGAGCTCGCACTTTTCTCTCATCTTTACGTCTTCCGCTGACTTTCCCTGAGCTCGGCCTGCCTTGTTCTCTCCACCCAAACTCATTACCTTTACAGCGTGGAATGCGGAGGTCATTGTCTCTGATGGAGGTCACGTCCGACACGCTGTTCGGAATGTTACAAAGAGCAGCGGCGAGTGAGAAATAACTATTAAAGCAATTAAAATCCTTTTTATGTAAAAGAGACAAACTTTGTCATTGAGGGTCCTGATGTAGCGGAGAGAAAGAGAGAATCTGCGATCTGTCACGGAGAGCAAAGGTTAATGAATGATACCCGATGCGATTAGATAGCCGCGGGTCCGGATTATTCCATGACAAGATTAGGTGAATGTTATATTAGTCCATGTCCAACCTGAATTAGATAGTGGCCCCACGGGGGAGGGGTGGGGGATATGGGGCAGTTATTCAGGGATGATTTGCTCAGTCAGAGACACAAAAATGTCTGAAGACAAAACTGACCTGAAGACTAAAAGAGGAAAAAGGGTAAAGTCATTTGGACAGAGGAAAGTGTGTTGGATAAAAAGGAGAAAGAAAAGACAGGGAAGAGAGAGAGCTAGAGGGAGAGAAAAAGAGAGAAAACCCAGGACATAAAAAGGTGAGTCCAATTAGAGTAGAAAATACAGACTGATTCTGACAGGATTATTCCGTCTCAGCCAGAGAAGCCAATTATAGCACGCTAGACACCCACCACTGTTTACCACACCCTGCACACGCCTGTGTGGTGTGTGTGTATGTGTGTGTGTGTGTGTGTGTGTGTGTGTGTGTGTGTTTGTGTGTGGACCATGCAATCTGTCTGAAGTTCTGTTACATGAATCTTTTCTTTCTTATCAGTCTGACTGTCTGACGATCTGAGCATTATCTACTTCCATCTCACACACACACACACACACACACACACACACACACACACACACACACACACACACTTTCCAGTTCCTTTACCCTGCCTTCTTTCTTACTTCCTCCCTCACCCCTCTCTTTTACACCCTTTCTCTCTCTTTTCCTTCTCTTCTTTCTTCATCCCTTCATTCTCTCTCTCTTGTTCTGTCACACACATCATTTCATTCATGGACTTTTCTTCCTTTCTTTCCATTTGTTTTCCCCATCCCCACCCTCCTGCTTATCTCTCAGCAGTCCTCTCTTTCTGTCTCTGTATCTTTTTCTTTCACTGTTCATTATTCCCTTTTCTTCATTTATGTCTGTCCATGTTTGTTCATATTTTCTTATTTTACTTTCTGCCGCTATGCCTTTCTTTCTTATTTCATTATTATTTTATATACTCTCTCTCTCTCTCTCTCTCTCTCTCTTACACACACACACACACACACACACACACACACACACACACATATATATATATATATATATATATATATATATATATATATATATATATATATATATATATATATTCTTTTTTACATTTAATCATTTAATTTACCTTTCCTTTTCCTTACTTGTTCATTTTTCTTCTCCTACCCTTTCCTCCTCTCTCTCTCTCTCTCTCTCTCTCTCTCTCTCTCTCTCTCTCTCTCTCTCTCTCTCTCTCTCTCTCTCTCTCTCTTTCAAGCAGCAGCACTTGTTAAAATAATCAGTTTTCAGGACTCATCACAGTAAAGCATCAGCAGCAGGTCCACAGTGTTCACTGATATGCCTCATATATAACCATCTCTCTGTCTCTCTCTCTCTTTCACTCTCTCTCTCTCTCTCTCTCTCTCTCTATCTCTCTTCCCCCCTTATCTATCTATCTATCTATCTATCTATCTATCTATCTATCTATCTATCTATCTATCTATCTATCTATCTATCTATCTATCTATGTTGATAATTACCCAGATTAGGGGATTGAGTGCAGAAGGGTAAAGAGTGTTGGTGTGAACTGGTTTCCTCATCAGTGTGGAGGTTCAGAAGCAGCTCCAGCGCTCTTCCAGGGACAGCTGTATTCAGGACAGCCCTTATAAATCATTCATTACATCGCTTCATCAATCGATGCTCGCCATCATCCGCTTCACAATTAAGCAGCACCTGAGGGAGAGGACGCTTCCTGATGGAACAGCTCGCTCTAAAGCCTCTGGTGAAACATCTACTCAACAACATCCTTGATTAACGTCCAAGCCTAAGACTCGTTTATAATCATTAAGTGCTGAGTTTTTTTTAATATTTTTTTTCTCACAAACGACAAATTTGAGATTCGTTCAACAAGAAAGAGACACATATGATAAAAGCCTGAGCTTTCGAACCCTTCTCATAAAACCTCACCTTTCTGTACTCTGCTTATTCCCTGCTGGCGCTTCAGGAAAGATGTGGACATGAGCTCTTCTCCCCCTAGTGGTCTGTAATGGGGAGGTGCAACATGGAGAGAGTGAGCAGGTGAACAGGGCTGATTGTGAAACAGTGTTATTACAGTAAATCATTTCTATTACTGTGTATTAACTCTAGAGTGATACAGGATAGCAGAGCAACATAACCCGAGAGTGAGAGAGAGAGACTGAGACAGACAGACTGAGACAGACTAAGAGAGAGACTGAGAGAAAGACAGACTGAGAGAGACACAGACTAAGAAAGACAGAGACAGACTGAGAGAGACAGAGAGAAACAGGCAGAGAAAAAAGAGCAACCGAAAGAGACAGACAAAGAGAAACAGACTGATAGAGACTCAGAGAAAGAGAGAGAGAGAGAGAGACAGACTGAGAGAGAGACTGAGAGACAGACAGATTAAGTGAGACTAAAACAGAGACAGACTAAGAGAGACTGACAGAGAGAGACGGACTGCGAGAAACAGACTGAAATAGACTGAGAGACCGACAGATTAAAAGAGACTGAGAAAGAGACTGAAAGAGAAAGAGACTGAGACAGACAGACTGAGAGAGAGACAAACTAAGAGAGACAAACAGATAGACAGATTTTAGAGAGAGACAGACTGAGAGAGACTGAGAGAGGGAGACAGACTGAGAGAAACAGACTCAGACAGACAGATAGACTGAGAGAGAGAGTGAGAGAGAGACAGACTAAGAGAGACAGACTGAAAGAGAGACAGACTGAGAGAGAGACTAAGAGAGAGACAGACTAAGAGACACAGACTAAGAGAAACAGATTGAGACAGATGCTTCAAACACTTCAGAGCAGTGATTAAATGTAACATTACTCATGAGGCGTTAAGACAGAATAATGTGATTTTAGCCTTTGTTAACCATCACCTTTCACCTTTCACCTTTCACTGACAGTCTTTACTCCTCTCCACCTGTGTACTGTAATGATTTATAATCTCTTTATCCATCACTGCTTTCTTTCAGCGTCTGGTTCCTCTCAAACATTCCTACTCACCACTGTCTCCTCTGCAGGACTACATCAGTGTGAAGGTCCACATAAGCACAAGAACCTTACTGAGGACCTTGGTGTTCAGATATCTCGATGGAATTCCATCATTAAGAGTGGAAAGATGGAGAAAAGTGTATGTGTGTGTGTGTGTGTGTGTGTGTGTGTGTGTGTGTGTGTGATATGCTTCTTCACTGGGTAATGCAGCATGCTGATTCAGCTAAAGGCTGGATGGTATTTCACACGTTTCCCGATTCTGAGCATCTGTTCCTCCACACTGTTATCTATTACTTCCTTTCAAAGTCTTTCCACCGTTTCATATTATAATAGATTTACTCTGCCCCCCAGACATGTCCCACCCCTAGTTACAGTTGCTAAGCCCTGATTGGCTAATCGCTGTTCGGGTTTCTTTCAGCGTTAGGACCATGACGATATATCAGCTTTAAGGTTTTTCTGGCAGAAGAGCAAGTGAGACAGCCGGCTGTCTGGCCGTTAGAGGAAGACGGATGTCCCATAGGCCTGCTGTGGAAAACGTCTCCTGCAGCACAAGATGGATTTGTTTCCTGTAAAGATGCCATTATTAATGATTGCAATCTGTCGCTTTACTGACGGGAACATCGTAGCATCGTGCACTAATACTGTATTACACACACCCACATTCACCACGGGGGGAGGGGACTGAGAGAGAGAGAGAGAGAGAGAGGGAACAAGGGACTGAGAGAAAAACAAACTTAGAGAAAGACAGACAGGAAGAGAGATAGATGGAGAAAAGGTATGAGAGACAATCTATCTATCTATCTATCTATCTATCTATCTATCTATCTATCTATCTATCTATCTATCTATCTATCTATCTATCTATCTGTCTGTCTGTCAGATTGTCTGTCTGATTGTCTGTCTGTCTGTCTGATTGTCTGTCTGTCTGTCTGTCAGATTGTCTGTCTGTCTGTCTGTCTGTCTGTCTGTCTACTTACCTACACAGAAAAAAACTGCATTTTGACATATAAATTGTGGAACAAACCATTAAGTTGTGTATGTGGGGTCCTTGGTAATAAAGGATCTCAGTAAAAGTAGAGTTGTCACTGTACACTTGTGAGTACCTCTGTTCCACGGTTACGATTCGATCCTTTTTAACCCCGAAACATGACGTGCCACTCGAACTATTACCTTTTCCACAGCCGACACTTCAGCACGCTCGGCCTCAGTGCTGAGTGAACACAAAGTGTCCCTCTAACTCTCGCACAAACATCAGCTCTAATGTCATCAGAGAGTTGGAACAAAAAGCTAATTTTCCCTGCCTGCTTATTTTCGCCTGCATGTATCAATGTGTTAGCGACGGCTGACTAATTTCAGTGTTATGGCCAAACATTGCGGCATGCCAAGGCATGCCGCAAGATCAACCACGTCCTCTCAGCAACAGCTGTCCCAGATCTCACACACACACATGCCAGGACACTAATGCTACTGTTACCCAGTTTGTCTCAGGCATTAGTGCAGAGACATGACTGGAAAAGCAGAGACGAGATTCCTCCATTTGATTTGCTAGCTTTAGTGCCAACTTATGCTTCTGCTGTATTTTGCGAAATCAGTGATGCTAACTTTTATCTTCTTTAAAAAACTCTGCTTCATTATTCCACTTTGAGCATCTGACACATTTAACCCTTTGAATCTGCTTTGGGTTTCATGTTCTTGCAAGGACACACCAGCAGGAACTGTTGAGCAACAATTTAAGCCTGTTGATGGCAATTCAACAAGGAGACCAAACGCCTTTTCCAGAAACCAGCTTGGAGAAAGAGTTGAATCAGAAGCCCTCTACTGCTTTACTTCTTAGGCTGCTCATACACTATTAGTATCTGTTTATATTTATACACTATTCTAGTAGCAGTTTGGCAATACCAGGGCTTGGGGCTTGAAGTCAACCTTCTGACTAGTAACCCAGAGCCTTAACTACTGGGCCCCCACCTCTCCAGGGAAAGGTGCTCCAAGATGTCATGCTTGACAAAAAAACACAATAGTTGACCACACTCTGATGGAAAGTGGTGCTAAAGTGGATTGAATATAAGCCACTGTGGACCAGCTTAGACGACAAGTGTCTGGCAGAGAAAGAGGGGGTATTGGCTGCTGTGCTGTGGACCCTGCTAAAGTACAGCATGAAAGATCTCTAGTGGCTTGAAAAAGACGCTGTATGCCAAGTTGTGTCTGGCTGGCAGCCCATGACATTGCAGGTCTGTTGGCACTGCTACAGGAGGGGTTACAATACATGGCACTGCCATGAGCCTGAACCAGAACTGGCAGGGAAACAAGAAGGGGGTCACTTAGTAAGAAAAGTTTGACCCTCACTTTTGTTGACCCTCAACAAGAACTGTGTAGTCTTCTTATATAAATACAAGGTGGTATAAAAAAGTTTTGAGACTAATGGTGTAGCTGGTGCCATTCTGACCACGTTCATCCCCACATCTGCGATTTCATCACGGACAGCAAGTTAGAACAAAGAGCATGAAACTGGGCAAATCTGCCACAGAGACATTTGACATGGCGTATGTTTAACATACAGCGATGCTGCAACGAGTCGTTTAAGGTGTTTTGAGCGGCATGCTCAAGAGTGGATGAACGTCACTAGAAGATGACGAGAGATCAAGAAGACTTAATGGACTCCAACCCTAAAAACCATTTGCAACTTGTGCATGATGATCGTCGGAGAACAAATCACATGATCTCACTTTCACACCCACCCTACTCGGCAGATTTGGCCCCTGCGGACTTCGCTTTCAAAGATGAAGATGCAGCTCAAATGTGTTTTGGCAACGTTGCGGAGATCCGGCATGAGTCGCAGAAGGTGCTTGACACACTTTAAAAAGAAGACTTTGAGGACACGTTCCAGAAGTGGTAGAGCACTGGGAGGGCTGTATTACTGTGCAAGGGGACTATTTTAAAGGTGATATTGTGTGAATGTAGATAAAGTACTTTCTTCTTCAACTTTTTATACCACCTTATATGTAGGCATGGTCTCCTGAAACAGCCCTGCCCTAGTAAAGAAAATTTGAATTTGAATTTGAAAAATAAAGGGTTTGGCTGCTATGTTCTGGTTGTGGTCAGCTTTTTTAGGGAACCGGTTGTAGATACCATACTGGGTTTGAATGCGACATTGCTCAAGGCTGCAGAATTACAGAAAAGATCAAATGGGGATAAATAAAGTTCTGCATCACTGATTACCATACAATACTGCATACCAATTGTAACTCTATCCATGATACACACACTAGTGTCGTAGCAGAAGCTATTTGATGGAGGTCATACTCTGATCAAATACCAAGATACACTCAAACTTCTCCCATTAGATCAGACATACACACACACACACTTCAAAAGCGCACAATTTTAAGGCAAGAAAGCAATAAAATCACTAAGTCAAATGAATACAAAAGCAGTGAAATGAAAGATCCGATGCTCCAGTGGTTGATCACAAAGCCGCAATTTCCGAGGTTCAAAGGCGCGACATCAGAGCGGGAAACTGAAACACTGCAGGTGTCACTACTGCAGAGAAAAACAGTCGGAAATACACACTGGGCCTCCAACACTGGGATGAAATTGTGCTGTGCTGATATGTAAGTAATAAAACACAATGTAAATGCTGTTATTGTAAAATACTGAGTGACAACGACATTCTTACAAGACAGTATTAATTATTGTCCTACAACTGCACATCCTGTGTTTACTGTAGTAAACATACTTTAGTGGGAAAAAGTAGTTAAATGGATTTTTAACAGTTAAGCCATATTCCAGCCCAATCAAGCTGTCAATTCTGGACCCTAAAGTGAGACCCTTAATTGCTCAATTGCATAAATGAGTTAAATGTTAGGTGTTGTGGATAATCTTAGTTGTTAAAATGTTAGACTTCTGATCATAACGTTGTGAGTTCAAATCCCAACACCACCAAGCTGTAATTGCTGGACTCCTGAGTAAGGCCTTTAATTACCTCTGTATAAATGAGATCATCAAGTCGCTCTGGATAAGAGTATCTGCCAAATGCTATAAATAAAGATTATAAATGTTTCATTTTATTTATACTACTCTAATTGGTGATTAATCCACAATTGAGTTGATTAATAAACAAGATATACATTTTATTCACTTTTAGATGTCACACTGGAGATTTTTTTAAACTATTCAAATTGGCAAATGTAGACATTAACTAGGAGTAAAGTTCAAGCGATTAGCACACAGCGTGTGAACGAGAAACACGAAAGAAGAATAAAGGGTTTGCTATACAACAGTGAACTGAACGTGTTACTTTGCAAAGACAAAATGCAAACTCGGGTTTATAAATCCAGACAAAAATCTAATCAAGAAGTAAAAACAAGTTCTTTCTTGTTCCTGTGGGAATGTTGTTTTGTATTAGTGTGCACTATACTGTATATGGCTGGAATGGCAAAAAAAAGTCTACTTGTTAAACAAAAACGATAATAAACACTATACAGACAAAAGTTTCAGGAGACCTGACCTTTCCTGCCTTATGTTGTTCTTCTCCAAACTGTTACTACAAAGTTGGAGGCATGCGATAGAACAGACGTCTTTGGATGCGTTTAAATAATAATTTGGTGTTTACTTGAACTTAAAAACCCAAACCTGTTCCAGCATGGCAATGTGTACAAAGCGAGCTCCAAGAAGATCTACATTACATGGTTTGGGGAAGATCTTCTCTATAGCGCTCCAACCCTACTGAACCACTTTGAGATGTATGTGAACTCTAACTGCATCCCAGGTCTCCTCACCTTCTCACCTACATCACTACCTGACTTTACCAACACCCTTGTGGCTGAATGAGCACAAATCTCCACAACATCCAGAGGAACTTCTTCCCAGAAGAGTGAACGAAATTATAAGAGCAAATTGGGACTAAATGTGGAATTTTCATCCAGAGAGATTTACAAATATCTAATTTAAATCAATCACAACCTGAACTAGAATCAGAGATGATCTTCTAGGGAAATTAATTGGTTGCAGTTGCTCACTGTTAAAAAAAGATTTGAGTAAAACTGACAGTAAAATAAATAAATAAATAAACAAGCAAGCAAACAAACAAACATATTAAGTCATTATTATTATTAT
The DNA here is from genome assembly GCF_014805685.1 of Silurus meridionalis. NCBI lineage: Eukaryota > Metazoa > Chordata > Actinopteri > Siluriformes > Siluridae > Silurus > Silurus meridionalis. The sequence continues at coordinate 39,257,526 of NC_060887.1, read as the reverse complement.
TATTATTATTATTATTATTATTATTATTATTGCACTGAGATAATTACCCAAGATATAATCAATATATAACTGTGGCATGAAAATTGATGACTAAGCAACAACAGTTGAATGATAAGAACCTGGACTAAGGGCTCAGCAATGCCAGTTGAGTGATACTGGAATTTAATCCAACAGCTTGACCATTTAGCCAGAGAACCCAGAAACTTGTGCCGACTTGAAGTTACAGGTGTACCTTTTTCTAGAAATGTTACAGAAACATCTCATACCCAAAAGCCAATGGTGGCTCTGGATTACCGGCTCAAAGGTTGGGGGTTGAAGCATAGTGTTGCCAAGATGCCTGTTTTGGGCCCTTGAGCAAGGCTCTTAACTCTCTCTTCTCTCAGGGTGATGAATCATGGCCAACTCTGCATTTTGATCCCAGATTCTTATTCTTTCTTCCAGGAAAGAATTTCACTGCAACCCCGTATAAGCAGGTACACCCATTCTTTTTATAGCATTATACACACACCTCTTTGAATGAGTTGTTACTGTAGAAACCATAATGTATAAAGATAAACAGAAATCAACATCTTCTGAACCAATCAGGATCCTGAGAACAAAGCAGGAACCTGTGTTATTGCAAACCTTCTACTCTAAAGTCTGATGGTCTCTTAAATACTTAAGAAATTTGAATAATTGTGTAAGGAAAGTCTTGGGAATAAGTATAACGCTGCTTCATCACACCAGTTCTGTCTTACTGTGTTTTCCTATGAGAGCACTGGGATAATGCGATTAAAACGAAACCGTGATTGCAGGAGCAGTCATGAGTAGCTCACTACTGATCATGTGCAATATTTTGCATTATAAAAGCTTCTTCTAGACGAGAGACTTTCAAGAATCCGTGAAGACAGTTGATGCGGTATCGCACAAAGCCAAGCCTGACCACGGGAGAGGAATTCATGGCTGTCAAACACAAGTCTTTGCCTCGGAACAGCCAGAAGGAGGCTGTGTTTTCCCCACGCCGCTTTGTAGCTGTGATTCAACCATCTGTTCCATTCACTGAGCTCCTCAGGGATCGAGGAACCCAAGGGAGCGTGCAGAAAAACCCAACCTTACTTGCTTTCACGGAGTGCTGTCACGATCCAAAATCACAAGGAGGAAGTTTACGGGCAGCCTGAAGCCCAGATTTTGTGAGGAGGAAAGAGGTGGAGGAGGAGGAGGAAGGGGAGGAGGTGGAGCTCACAGTGAGGCTTAAACACTTCTGACATGGGGTGAACTTGGTGCTGTGATCTCATGTGGCAGGGGGAATAAGTGGAGCAAGATGGAAGTGTCACGTCTAGTCAATAAACTGATATGTATACACACACACACACACACACACACACACACACACACACAGGCACACACACACACACACACACACACACACACACACACACACACACACACACACCAATGCAAACACAGTATTTATTATTCTGGAGGGTTAAATCTGCATGGTTTGGAGTGGATCTCCTGCTATATAGCTTCAACCCTATGGAACACCTTTGGGATGATGTGAACGCTGACTGCACCCCAGGCTTCTTCACCTCCTCACCTGCACCAGTACCTGACTTTACTAACACACTTGTAGCTGAATGAGAACAAATCTCCTCAAACACACTAGTGGAACATCTTCCAAGAGGAAAGAGTGGAATCAATTATAAGGGCATATTGGTAATAAATGTGGAACGCGATTCTCCAAAAGCACATGACCAGGTGTCCGCAAACTTTTGCCAATATAGTGTGTATTGTATAGTGTGTATAAAACATTTTAATCCCATGCACCAAAAATGTAATCATAAATATATGTAATATTTTTGATATAATGATGTATCTATGTAACGTCAATGGAAGGCGTCTCCATTTTCAGCATGATGATGATCTGCTTTCCATGGGTTGGATGTGTGTGTGACCTCACCCTCAGGCCTCTTCATCTTACCTACATTGGTACCTGACTTTACTAGTGCAAGACGTGTGAATGAAGGAATCTCCACAAATCTTCCCACAAATCTAGTGGAACATCTTCCCAGAAGAGTAGAGCTTATAATAAGAAGTGGTACTAAAAAATGTAAAAAAAAAAAAGCAGCATTCCAATCATCTGGTCCAAATTTCTGTCCATATAGTGTTAACCTCAGGCTCTTACAGTAGAGTAGTGGCTCCAGCGTCGTGGACGATTCGTTATAAATGCACTACGTCTATTAAAAAACAGCCCTCATTTTAATTCCCCAACATGAGCCACTTACATCAAATGTCATTAATCAATGAACGTTCATTAGCGTTGGATCGCTGTTTCTTTCAGGTCTTTACTGCTGACCCAATTAAAGGCTGAGGTCTGTCTCCTACACAAGTAACACAAACAAACACACAAAAAAAAGGTTTAAATGCCGAACGAGTCGATACGTTCATCTTTACAGTGACGTTTGATTTATTATTTGATTCGTTCTCATCTGTCCGCTCGCTTTAAATGCCACCGCGCCGAGCCCGGAGTGCCGCGGCAGCTAATTAAGGTCAGATTATCTGATTCGGAGAAAATCTCCGGCGATAGCTGAACTGCGGGTCGTTCAATCAGTACCGCGATCAATACCGGATTAACTGTTCATTTCAATTCACCGAGACTCAAACAAACCAAAATAACAAATAATTCCATAAAAGTTAGTGATGAGTTTGTGAGCAGAGGTCATTTCAAGGGCGACTCAACTTCAGAAGCAAACATTTATAATACATTTACATTGTACACTATGTTGCCAAAAGTTTCTGGACACCTGGTCATTAGTACAGTATGTGCTTTTTGAGTATCGCATTCCACATTTGGTGTCGGTTTACTCGTATAATTTCCTCCACTCTTCTGAGAAGATGCTCCACTAGATTTTGGAGTGTGCTTATGGATATTTGTGTTTTTCAGCCACAAGAGTGTTAGTAAAGTCAGGTACTGATGTAGTTGAGATCAGCAGACCTGGGGTAATAGTGTTCACATTCATCCCAAAGGTGTAAAGTAGAGAGTTAGAGCTCTATAGCATATAAAGAAGATCTTGGAGCTCACTTTGTGCACAGTGGCGTTACCATGCTGGAACAGGTTTGGGTTTCCATGTTTAAGTGAATGCACTTTTTGACATTGGACCTCCTGGAGTGTTTAAAGGCTCTGGCATGGAGAAGCTGGTGTTGGATCTGTGATGATCACAAATGTTGTAGCTCCTAGTTTTATAACCACAAATGACTGTATAAGACTGTAGAAAGAACATCACTCATAATCACACACTCCAGTGCTCATGTTAGTTCTCACTCTCCAGTGTTCTGTATTGTTTAAATACTATAATCACACTCTTGATGTCACCCACATGACGACGAGTTCCCTTTTGAGTCTGGTTCCTCTCAAGGTTTCTTCCTCATAACATCTAAGGGAGTTTTTCCTTGCCACAGTCGCCACGGCTGCTCATCAGGGATAAATACACATTGTTCACCTTCACTGTTGATTTCTGTAAAGCTGCTTTGAGACAATGTCGGTTGTGAAAAGCGCTATACAAATAAACTTGACTTGACTTGACTATTTTATTATACAGCATCCTGAGATGTCCTGTTCTATCATGTGCCAGTCTTGTGGTATTAGTTTGGAGAAGAACCACATATGACAGGAAATGTCAGGTGTCCTAATACATTTGTCCGAATCCTAGTTCAAGTAACAAACCCAAACCAGAATTTAGACACACAGTGGGTCAATTTCAGCTCATGGCCAGTCTCGAATCCTGAACAGGCTCAAATCCAATGATCTTCACTTTCCCTTAATACACTCGTACACATTGTTTCTATGGTATTGTGTTATCCTCAGCGACGTGTATAATAGATGTGAAATGTTCTGTAAGGAGAGATTTGTGGTTTATTTGTTAAAGAAGTCTCCAGTGTCAGTCTGAGGTCAGGTACTGATGTAGGCAAGGAGGTGAAGATGCCTGGGGGTGGAGTCAGCGTTCACATTCATCCCAATAGTGTTGGAGCTCAATAGCAGGAGATCTTCCACCATATGCAACACAAGTAAAGCAGATCTTCGTGGAGCTGGCTTTTTAGACAGGTTTGGGTCTCCTAGATTATGTGTACTCACAATTTCATTCTGCAACATCCAATAAAGTACAGTAAAATGTTATGCCTCCAGCTTTGTGCTCCAACAGTTTGTGAAAGGACCCCATAAGGCATGTGTCCAAATACTTTTGCAGATATAACATATCTTAAGAATTCTAATCCTATTTACCTGCTCATGTTAAGAGAAACAAATATCAATGTGTTCTACATGGATTATTTTGAGTACAAATAAATCAGCATTTAATCGGAAATCATACAAATTTAGCTGCAAGCAGCGATTGATGGCTCCAAGCACCAGCAGTGCAGCTTAATGAGCCATGAGGTTATTACGCTGAACAAGCATGTGAGTTAAATCGTAATCTAGATTCTTTACAACAGACAGAATTTGGGAATAATTTGGGTAAATGTTACATGAAATGAAAAACAACCAGATTTCAGGACCCGGAACAGCACCGGTAGACTATTTTTACACTAAATATACGAATGAGCATCTATGATTGTGAATCCGAGCAGGAAAACCACCACACTGTAATTAAATCTGAACAATGAATCAACACTGGCATCTAGTGGAAGTGTAAAGGCATCTAAAACACGCTCGACACTCGTCTTCCATCTCCCAGAGGGCACCCCCCCTCCCCTTTATTTTTGGAAATGATGGGCAGACAAGAAGAGAGAGCTCATGAGTGTGTTTCCTTTGTTTCTCCATCCATCTCTAGTCTCTGATTTCCCTCTGCACTGTACGATGGATGCTTTCTCATCATCCCGCTTTCCTCACGGCTGGCTACAGGAAATGATGTCTGAGACGTCTCCATGCACACACTGACCGTTCCAATTTCACACTGACACCCCAGATTTATTAACGATTCTTTCTACAACACAATGTCCCGTGGAGACGTGTAGCTTCGAACGCTCGAAAATGTTTCAATCCCCATCCTGAAGCATGTTAAATAGGTTTAGACTGAAATATTAGTGAGGGGTTTAGCAAATTTGGGAGATTCAGTGGGAGGAGGAAGCTCAGTGGTTAAGGCATTGGACTCTGGATCAGAAGGTCACATCCCAGCACCACTAAGGTGCGCCCTTAAGAAGGCCCTTAACACTGAACAGCTCAGTTGTAAGTCTGGATAAGGATGGCTGCCAAATGCCTTTAAATGAAAATTTGTCATTTGCTTTTGATACTGTTTTTTATACATCACTAACTCCATCTGAGCTCGAATCACATATCCAAGATCATCTAATCTTGTTCTGAGTACACATGTGGATGTGATGAGTATAGCACAGTCGAGTTGTTTGAGATTATTGCCCATTTAAGTGCAATCAATGCTAGAAAACATGATGCGCGAAGCTGTGATTGGCTGGTCAACGGTACAATGGCTAATAAACAAGTCCTGCAGAGAAAAAGTAATGAAGGTTTGCATGAAAGTTATAAAGAAAACTTTAAAACTACCAATAAACAGCTCAAACTGCGAGAAATAAAGGGACTGTCAAAAATGTTCATTCAAATGCGTAAGTGCGCCTCATGTTTATATATATATATTTTTTCAACTATTACATTTTTAATATCAGATGCACCACAGGACCCACTTTATCTTGGGGACAAGTAAACATGAAATACAAGAACATTTCACAAAGTGGTGGTTTTGCACATAAATTGAGGTAAATTATACCCTCAGGGGAAAATTTCTATCTTTCCTAAAGTAAACTAACATGCTGAAGTGAGGGATTCGGTCTATCTTGAATTACTTGTTAAATTTGAAAAGCAATTCTCTCGGGTCACTGGACACTCTGAACAGGACATGGCTGCAACAGATTATACAGTAGGAGTACCACCTTCTCTGATAAAGCCATGATCTATTCGGGTTTACATGAGCTCCCAAACAGGTTTTCCTCCAGGATGATGTTCGAGGAGCCAAACAATCCCGATTAACAATCTATTAAATTGGGAACAATAAAATCCAGCTAATTGTTTAATTCATGTACACAGAACAGACCACTGATCTTAAAGACAAGTGACTAGTATCAGGTTTTACTTCTAAAAACACAAGAGCTTCTTATTAGTGCTCAGCTCATTTATTTTCCAGCTGAGTTTATCATCTGGTTACAAAGGGTTCCACGTGGAAGCATTGGAACAAACACTGGAATGAAAGACCTGCAGTTTCTTTTTAAAAATGTGCAGTTCTTTATAAAAGACCAGTTGTTTCTCTGGAAATGGTAGCAGTTTTTCCCAAAAGACTTGCAGTTCCTCTTGAAACATCTTCAGTTCCTCTTGTAAGACCTGCAGTTCCTTCTGAAAGGTCTGCTGTTTCTCCTAAAAGGTCTGCTGTTTCTCCTAAAAGGTCTTCTGTTTCTCTTGGAAGGTCTGATGTTTCTGCTGAGAGAACTGTTGTTTCACCTGAAAGGTTTTCAGTTCCTCTTAAAAGGTCTACCTATGTAATCCAGGTTTGATTTGGTGGAGTTAAACGGATTTGCATTCAGATACAAGAATATAAAATACTACTTTTTAAAACAGTTTGTCCCCTTTATTATCACACATTAATGATCTTGAGGACCCTGTTGACCTCACAGAACATCTCCAATGTTAATGATATTCCATCCATTTGGTTCACACCCCAAGCCACAGAAATATTCCATAACTCTCCCACTGGGGGGTTTTACTATTCAGTGTGTAGCAATAAGGTGGTTTGGGACGCAGCCTAGAATTCTTGCTGGTTGTGTATTGATGTTTCTCTGTGAAATCATTGATCCAGTTTATTTTTAACTGGAGTTGTTCTCACCTTACCAAACGTTCCTAATGATTTAGTTAGTAATAAGATCTTTGGACCAGATGTTCACCGAAACGCTACATCCTTCTGCTTTAATTAATGCTGGAAAGTTTTCAGTACCTTGGCCAGCAACCAGAAACCAGCTGCAATCTGATGCTGGTGGATGGAGGCGAATGAGTTGCTGCTTCCAGCTCAGTGAGAGGAGGAAAGACAGTCCTGCTGACAGGAAATGACAGGAATGAAGACACTAGCAGCAGAGTAACCGCATGGAATGATAAACCCTCAGCCGGGCTTGTTTTTCTCCTTCATTACTACAGAGGCACTCGAACCTCCAAAGCTACAAGCTTTCACTTTCCACAGAGGATTTACCTCCACACAACCCAGCTCAGGTTCTCAAGTCACCTGTCATGTATATATATAAGAAACAAGTCAACTGAGGACACGGCTATTAGTTAAAGGGGAACAGGAAATGAACGTTTTCTCTTCAATCCCTCCATCATAAGAAGCAGCAGTTAGATGAAGGCTGATCTCATCTCCACAGCTGAGATAGATGAACAGATGTTTCATGGATTGCAGAGCGATATTCCATAACCGTGTTCTCATTCTTCATCTGTTTGTCAGAATCATCCCTCACTCCAAATGTTCTCCTGCCTCAACATTCATTTCGCACTTTCACTCACACAGCCAGGACTAATAGTAACACTCCACAGCGTATTTCACTTCCTGTACACAAACGGTAACACGCACTCAATCAGTGCAGACATAATGACTAACAGCAGAGCATTCTGGGAGGGAAGGAAGGAGGAAGAGAAGAGAAAATAATTAAAGAGAAAAAGAGAAGAGAAAAGAAGAATGAGTCTTTTTTAAATATCCGTCTGCTCTGTGTTCCAGCAATGGAATGGTTTAGAATGCTATGAAGCAGATGTTCTGAAGTGTCTGTGAGAAAGTAAATGTGAGAACATGAACACAGATTTCAAGAAGTGGAGGTGAGGAAATGTAGGTGATAAATCAGATGTAAAGGTGCAGATGTGTGGAATTGAATGTGAGGATACAGACATGATGTGAGGACAGACGTGAGGAAGTGCATGATAAAAAAATTACTTGGGGAAGTGAATATAAGAAATCAGATGTAGGGAAGAACACGTGAACAAATGGAGGTGTGGAAGTAAATGTGAGGAAGTGGGCATGAAGTGTAAGTTAGCGAGCAGATGTAAAGTAGTTGAATTGGAGAAAGCAAATATAAGGAAGTGTATATGAGGAGGTAGAATTCTGGAAGTGTATGGAAGAGTACATGAAGAAGCAGAAGAAGGAAGTGTAAAGTATATGAAGATGCAGAAGTATGGAAGTGTATATGAAGAAGCAAAAAATGGAAATGTATATAAAGATGCAGAAGTATGGAAGTTTATATGAAGATGCAGAAGTATGGAAGTTTACAGTATATGAAGAAGCAGAAGTATGGAAATGTATATGAAGAAGCAGAAGTATGGAAGTTTATATGAAGATGCAGAAGTATGGAGGTGTATATGAGGAAGCAGAAGTATGAAGGTTATATGAAGAAGCAGAAGTATGGAAGATAATATGAAGAAGCAAAAGTATGGAAGTGTATATGAAGATGCAGAACTATGGAAGTGTATATGAGGAAGCAGAAGTATGAAAGTGTATATGAGGAAGCAGAGGTATGGAAGTTTATATGAAGATGCAGAAGTATGGAAGTGTATATGAGGAAGCAGAAGTATGGAAGTAGGTGTGAAGCAGTGGACATGAAGACGTGTGAGTAGAAGGCTCAGGCCTGAGGTGTGTATTGACTGTAGCAGTAATGAGTAATGAGTGTGAGGCAGACGTGAATCAGTGCTGATGATAAATGAGAATGCAGAGAATCCCATATTTCTTATTTCCCCTCATAAAAATCATTATTCCTCACAAAACGCATCCCACCATCTGTCATTTCCACTGGGTGAAATATGTGCAAATCAATGCTATAACTGATTTGTTTGCATGAACAAACACGCAAAAAAGGGTTATTTTTTTAGCAGTACGTCATTCGCATTCACGTGGAGTCGGAGAGCAGGAAATGATCGAAGGAAAATCCTTTTCATTTTTGAAAACTTTGGATGATTATTTCTTCAGAGAGTAAAGAGTGGAGTTCCTCAGAGGAGTAAAGGTCCACTGAGAAAAGCCTCCTATATCCTAATCAGATCCCATCAGTATTTAACAATAGCACAAGATTATATGCTCAAATTATTACTTTATTAAAAATCTATTTGCTGTGTGTATTATCTAAATCTCTAAATAGTAAAAGCATGATGAGTGATAAGAACTTGAAGACGTAACTTATGTTACAGGAATTTAATCAGTGGCTATGATGAACCGATCAACGGTTCTACGTCTATTAGTTTCTCAGAACAGGATAAATAGATATATTTATTTTGTTCACATTTTATGTTACAAATGTATTCCAAAATGGATTACATTTATTATTTTCTCAATATTCTACAAACAAAAGCCTATAATTGGGTTTTGTTTAATTTATTAAAAATTAAAAAAACAAAAATCACATGAACATAAGTATCCACAGCCACAGACTTTGTTGAAGCTCTTTTGGCACCAACTATAAAGCACCAATGCCCCTGTAATCCAACACTGTCTCAGTAATCCACCACTGCCCTATAAACCCCCACTGCCCTATGAACGACCACTGCCCTATTAATGACCACTGCCCTATTACCCACTACTGCCCTACAAACCCCAACTGCCCTATGAACCACTACTGCCCTAATAATCCATCACTGCCCTATAAACCCCCACTGCCCTATGAACCACTACTGCCCTATAAACCACCACTGACCTATAATACAACACTGCCCTAATAATCCATCTCTGCTCTATGAGCTATAATGACCCTTGGTTAACCCCTGTCCTGTGAACCACCACTGCCCTATAAACCACCACTGCCAAATAAACCATAACTGCTATATGAACCCCCACTGCCCTATGAACTATTATGACCCTTGGTTAACCCCTTTCCTGTGAACCACTACTGCCCTATTAACCACAACTGCCCTACAACCACTACTGCCTTATAAACCACCACTGCCCCTATAATTCAACACTGCCCTATAAACCACCACTGCCCTATGAACCATAACTGCCTTATGAACCATAACTGCATTATTAACCCCCACTGTGATATATACCACCATTGCACCTATAATCCAACACTGCCCTATGAACCACCTCTGCCCATAGAAAAATCACTATAACCTGTCATGCTGCCAAAACTCCCATGACAGAAGCATCAACTCCTCTGTCCTGAAGAAATACAAAATCTAAACTCTATAGCTTTATTTCCGATCTTCACAAAGGTGTGACACTGGAGACTCCTTCCGTATGTTGTTTGTACAATTTTTCCGGAAAACATCAACACTTTTGCCCAACAACACGCTGTCGCTATGGAAACAGGCCCCTTCATATAAACCTGCATTACTGTTGAAACTGCTCTTATGGAGACTTAAGCAACACTTTCTGACCAATCAGGAGGTCAGGAGGGAGAGTTTAAAAGCCTCGTGGTGTGAACAGATCCATAACTCGGAGAGATTCTGAGCTCAGCAGAAGGAGCAGCATTCACAGGAAGTTTCTGTCGGAGAAATTCATGGCTTCACGCAGTAATTCGCCTCCAGGCTCCAGATGAAAACTCTGCTACAGCGGGGAGCTGAAAAACGCAGACATCGTGCTCGGCTTTGCTTTACTGCTGCTGTTCACACACACACACACACACACACACACACACACACACACACACACACACACACACACACACACAGAACTCAAAGTGCTGACACAAGCATTCTTACAACACACACACACACACACACACACACACACACACACACACACACACACAGAAAGACCATGAGGATAATGTAACCCACCAGCTACATCCCATCATTAACACCAGCAGCAGATAGAAGAGCTGAGACCTGCGTGTGTATCCCAGATAATTACTCTGACAAGTGTGTGTGTGTGTGTGTGTGTGTGTGTGTGTGTGTGTGTGTGTGTGTGTGTGTGTGTGTAATTTTTTATAATTGTGTGTGTGTTTGTGTGTGCTTTAAGTGATCCAGAGCATAAGAAAGTTAATTAGTCAGTAATGATGGAGTAATTATCAGTGTGAGAAGATCCACTGCAACTGTTACCAGGTGAGAGGATGTTGTGATTGTGACACACACACACACACACACACACACACACACACACACACACATAATTATAAAAACTACAAGCAGTGTGTGATTTTTAATTATTTAAAAAAATTGAACAAAAGTATCGGGACGTCTATTCAGCGTTTAGCAGAATAGCAGTTTAGCAGTTTAGCAGTTCTGAATCACCTCACTGTGGGTCTACCAGCTACAACCCTCATTCTGAACACTGGCATCCCACAGGGCTGTGTTCTGAGCCCACTACTCTTCTCCCTGTTCACGCTCCTCTGCATAACTCCAACATCTTCAAGTATGCAGATGACACCACCGTAGTCGGCCAGATCAGCAAACAATGACAAATCGGCCTACAGGGAAGAGATCTGAAGTCTGACAGTATGGTGTGCCACCAACAACCTGGCCCTCAATGCCACAAAGACAAAAGAGCTCATCGTGGACTTTTGGAAATCTAACAGGAGAAGGAGACATTTCCCAGTCAACATCAATGGAACCGATGTAGAGTGAGTCTCCAGCTTTAAGTTCCTGGGAGTTCACGTCTCTAAGGATCTGTCCTGGCAACAGAACACTTCAGCTCTGGTTAAGAAAGCACAACACTGCCTGTACTTCTTGAGAAGTCTCAAGAAAGCTCATCTGTCCCTAGGTATTTTAACGAGTTTCTACCGCTGCATCATCGAGAGCATCCTGACCAACTCCATCACTGTATGGTACGGAGGCTCCACTGTGTGTGAATGAAAAGCCCTGCAAAGGCTGGTCAAAACCGCCTGACGCATCACTGGCACCCAACTACCTGCCATTGAACACCTTCACCACAGCAGATGTCTGCACAGAGCTCACAACATTATCAAAGACTCTTCACATCCCAGGCACAAACTGTTTAACCTCCATCAAGAAGGAGATACAGGAACATACACACCAAAACCAACAGGTTCAGAGACGGCTTTTTTCCATTCACCATCACACTACTGAACTCTACACTACACCGCTAGATCACTGTAAAAACAGTGTATATAACATCTATACAATTATACATACAATGGACATATTATCTATCTTGTATAGTGTTTTGTATAGTGTAGTGTGTATAGTGTTGTGTACAGTGTGTACAGTGTTGTGTGTATAGTGTTGTGCACAGTGTAGTGTGTTTAATGTTGTGTACAGTGTGTACAGTGTTGTGTGTATAGTGTTGTGCACAGTGAAGTGTGTTTAATGTTGTGTACGCTGTGTACAGTATTGTGTGTGTATAGTGTAGTGTGTACAGTGTTGTGTGTGTATAGTGTTGTGTATAGTGTAGTGTGTACAGTGTTGTGTGTGTATAGTGTTGTGTATAGTGTAGTGTGTACAGTGTTGTGTGTGTATAGTGTTGTGCACAGTGTTGTGTGTGTATAGTGTTGTGTACAGTGTAGTGTGTACAGTGTTGTGTACAATGTGTACAGTGTTGAGTGTGCAGTGTTGTGTACAGTGTGTACAGTGGTCTGTGTGTATAGTGTTGTGTACAGTGTTGTGTGTACAGTGTGTGAAGTGTTATGTACAATGTGTACAGTGTTGTGTGCAGTGTGTACAGTGTTGTGTGTACAGTGTTGTGTTGTGTACAGTATAGTGTGTTTAATGTTGTGTTCAGTGTTGTGTACAGTGTAGTGTGTTTAATGTTGTGTACAGTGTTGTGTGTATAGTGTTGTGTATAGTGTGTACAGTGTTGTGTGTGTATAGTGTTGTGCACAGTGTTGTGTGTGTATAGTGTTGTGTACAGTGTTGTGTACAATGTGTACAGTGTTGAGTGTACAGTGTTGTGTACAGTGTGTACAGTGGTCTGTGTGTATAGTGTTGTGTACAGTGTTGTGTACAATGTGTACAGTGTTGAGTGTACAGTGTTGTGTACAGTGTGTACAGTGGTCTGTGTGTATAGTGTTGTGTACAGTGTTGTGTGTACAGTGTGTGCAGTGTTATGTACAATGTGTACAGTGTTGTGTGCAGTGTGTACAGTGTTGTGTGTACAGTGTTGTGTTGTGTACAGTGTGTTTAGAGTTGTGTACAGTGTTGTGTACAGTGTAGTGTGTTTAATGTTGTGTACAGTGTTGTGTGTGTATAGTGTTGTGTATCGTGTAGTGTGTACAGTGTGTGCAGTGTTGTGTACAGTGTTGTGTAAAGTGTGCACAGTGTGTACAATATTGTGTACAGTGTAGTGTGTAGTGTTTTGTACAGTGTGTACAGTGTTGTGTACAGTGTGTACAATATTGTGTACAGTGTTGTGTGTGTGTGTATAGTGTTGTGTATAGTGTAGTGAGTACAGTGTGTGCAGTGTTGTGTACAGTGTGTAAAGTGTTGTGTGTACAGTGTGTAGAGTTGTGTACAGTGTTGTGTACAGTGTGTGTAGTGTTGTGTACAGTGTGTACAGAGTTGTGTGTACAGTGTGTACAGTGTGTGTAGAGTTGTGTACAGTGTGTGTAGTGTTGTGTACAGTGTGTGTAGAGTTGTGTACAGTGTTGTGTACAGTGTGTGTAGTTTTGTATACAGTGTGTGTAGAGTTGTGTACAGTGTGTGTAGTGTTGTGTACAGTGTGTACAGTGTGTGCAGTGTTGTGTACAGTGTGTACAGTGTTGTGTGTACAGTGTGTGTAGAGTTGTGTACAATGTGTACAGTGTTGTGTGTACAGTGTGTGCAGTTTTGTGTACAGTGATGTGTACAGTGTGTATAGTGTTGTGTGTACAGTGTGTGCAGTGCTGTGTACAGTGTGTACAGTGTTGTGTGTACAGTGTGTGTAGAGTTGTGTACAGTGTTGTGTATAGTGTGTGTAGTGTAGTGTTGTGTACAGTGTGTGCAGAGTTGTGTACAGTGTTGTGTATAGTGTGTGTAGTGTAGTGTGTACAGTGTAGTGTGTACAGTGTTGTGTGTACAGTGTGTTTAGAGTTGTGTACAGTGTTGTGTATAGTGTGTGTAGTGTTGTGTACAGTGTGTGTAGAGTTGTGTACAGTGTTGTGTATAGTGTGTGTAGTGTAGTGTGTACAGTGTAGTGTGTGTAGTGCTCTATATCTGTACACTGAAAAGTTTAAAAACCCCTGAAGCTGAAGGAGCAAAGTGATTTAGACGCAACACTTTTTTAAACTGGCTCGTAAATATTTATGGATGCATCTGAGCGAGTGTGTGTGTGTGTGTGTGTGTGTGTGTGTGTGTGTGTGTGCACAAGAAGGTCACAGAACGAGCCACAGGAAAGCAGCAATAAAAAGAGAATCCACCTGTTTGAACCTGCAGTTAATCCCTCACTCCACCTGAGAGGGAAATGAAGTGAAAGATGTGCTGACTCGTGATTTTTTTTTTTTCACCAGTTCATTCATTTGTTAAACCCCGCCCACCAGCCTGCTCTCCTCTATCCTGATTGGCTAGTGTCACTGTGAATGACAGGAGACAAGGCGAAAATAAGCTTGAGAAAGATGGAAGGATGGAAGAAGCATCATCAGGATTCGAGCTCCGAATGATTTCTAAATGACAATAAGAAAGTTTCACATTTCTGACGTTCCACTCAGAAGCAGAACCCACCAGGAGCCCACAGTGACAGCAATCAAAAGCCAATGGATTCACATTACACAACTTGAACAGCTCTAATATTACAGGAACAAAAGTTTTTCTTCCAAGAAAACCTTGCAGCTGGACCACAATCGCATGGAACACGTAGCTGTATGATCTGACCACCGGGAGACCTGGAATAAACTTGGCCCTTTATGTCTAAACAGGATGACTGACACACCGCATTCATGACTTATTCTACCTGCACAGATGTTCCAGATGTGGAACCAGAATTAAAGTAACCTCAAGGAAATACACAAGCAGAACATCATGAGAACATGAGGATCTTTAGAAGAAAATATTCAACTCTGGGGAACCTTTGACCTGCATGATGTAGAAATGCCATGAAGAGGTCCTCTGGTCTCCTTTGGGTCTCAAAACCAAGGTTTGAGAATCCACAGATGAACGTACTCCTGAATAAAGTTGGTGGAAAATGGAAGAAAATGTGCCTTCAGAGGAAGGTCCACGCAAAAGCTCTAGAACAGTAAGATGAGGATAAATGACCAGAGGAGTGGAGGGTTACTCAAACAGAACCTGGTTTCTGAGAAGGATGAAGTATGACAACAGCACCTTCTTCTCCTGCTCAGTGATTCCTCAAACACAGGAAGGAACGTTCGCAAGACATCTCTCTCCTGGATAAAAGCCTGGTTTTGCCTCAGCGCCCTCAGAAAACACAGACAGGGTTCACACACTGCTCAAAGATTATACTTCAGCTCGTCTCCAGTTCTGGCGTAAGTGTGTGTGTGTGTGGGAGGGAGGGAGCAGTGTTTCATTTTCAAAACACAGAACCTCAGTGATGCAGCAGATCTCCCGCTTTGTTAGGTTTTAATGAAGTGTGAACTCCACAGGAGCACCACAACACTCTGGGAGGAGATGCCACACACATTGTGGAAATTACATCCCTCGGATTTTTCAGCTCTATAGAAATGGCTTGAAAACTGTTTCTTTTTGTAATTGTCCAGAGCAGTTCTGTTCAGATGCAACTTTGCCATGTTTGTTTAGAGAGAAGAAGCTTTCTCATGACATCCCTATCGAGTTTTTTTTCTCTAAGCATTGCACATCTGACCTTGAAGTAAATTTGACAAGACGACGACTCCTGGAAAACATCACTTACTGTAAAATAATTGACATTTGAATTGCTTGGAAACGGCCTTATAACCCCTCCCTGTTTGATGGACAGCAATAGTTGGTGGTGGTGTATATTGGAGGTGGTAGCTCAATGGTTAAGGCACTGGAATTTGGATTACCAGCCCATCACCACCAAGCTGCCACTGCTGGGCCCTTGGGCAAGCCCTTTAACCATAACCACTCAGCTGGATAAGGATGGTTGCCAAATGTTGTAAATGTAAACCGTTACGTTGTTAAGATCATCGCTACTATTGTTCCCCCTTGGCCTCAAATTAACACATGCCTGAATGCTCCAGATGAGCAAACTGCTCAAAATTATAGAGGTGGACACACTGCTGATGAGCAATTAAAGAAGGGGATTTAATTAGCAGCACCTGGTTGCTACATAGCCTCCTAATTCCGATGGAAGTAAAATAAAGTAAAATTAGGGTGAAATAATTTTTTTTTGCTTTTGGCTTAAAGTATAATTAATGACACCATTTTATTATGTCTGGACACATTAAACCATAGCATTTAAGAGTGTTTAAATATTGCAATTTGTATTTTTGGTTACATTTTAACTGCATTTTACTGTACTTTTACTCTGGACAAGACAAAGTTTAATCTAATCTAATATAATAGATTACCAACACCAAGCATCCGATGCTGGGCCCCTGAGCGAGACCCTTATCCCTCAACTGCTCAGTTGTAAGTCGCTCTGGATAGGAGCATCTGCCAAATGCCATCAATGCAAATGTAAATATAATAAGAAGCCTAATGACCCAACAGACTTCATGTTAAAATGTCACTAATGGAACACGTGGCAACACTGAAAACTGGCTGCATTATAAATGCGTTTGGAGAACTTCTTTTTCTCTCCCATGTTCTCTGCCAGCAGATACCTGGCTCCTCTTCACTGATGATTATCAGTGGCTTTTTAGGAAATTGCCCACCATTCTCTAATGTTCTTACATTTTCCATAGCGGCTGATTTTGGGTGATTTGGTTCTAGCAAAAGCAACAGGTGTGTTAGAGAATAAAGCGTAGCTCCTTCAGGGTAAACATTCGGGTGTAGGGGGCGATATAAATTGTGGCTCCTTCAGGGTAAACACTCGGGTGTAGGGGGCGATATAAATTGTGGCTCCTTCAGGGTAAACACTCGGGTATAGGGGGCGTTATAAAGCATATAAGGGCTCCTTCAGGGTAAACATTGGGTTTTTTAGGTGGTTTCAGAAGTTAGACGATATTGCTTTTAACTCTAATATTTACTCTAATGCTTAAACAGAATAGTTGACATCTAGAACTAGTGTAAGTTTAATATCTTGTTTCCCTCTTAGAAAACCCTTAATAGCATGGGACTTCAACTAGAGGTCCGCGGCAGTACTGCAGAGGGTCCGTTAATTAATGTTAAATCACAAAAAAAAAATGTGTTTGAAAAAAATAAAAATGAGTCAAATTTAAATTTTTTATAATTATTATATATAAATTTCTGATAGAATTAAAGCTAAAGTTTATGTAAATGTATAAATGTCCACCTGATAGTCAAAGGAAAATGTATGAAACTTTTTTAAATAAAAGACAACGTGAACAACTTTATAAATTGTGATTTTGATTGAAATTTCAATTCAAATATATGAAAATATACAGTCAATGCTGCATATAAAACAACAACATTGTTCTAATTGTCTTAACATAATATTAACATAATGTAAATATAATATGATCGGTTTCTATTAATATCAGTGGTTATGTTTGGCACATTTTGTATCAGGGGTCCCTGCTCCACGTCTCTATCGCCTAAGGGGTCGTTGACCTGAAAAATGTTGGAGACCCCCCTGGTATATAGCTTGTTTTTACTGTACTTTTCTAGAACTCTACCACAAAATCTCTCACCATTCCAGAACCTGCTTCAAGAAATCTTTCTGTGTACTCTAAAGGAAAACCTCTAAAGAGCATGAAAAGTTGTACATGGACCAGTAAAATTCAGTAAATTCCACTGATTTTCGGACATTTTTAGAAATGCACTGTCCGGAAATGTCAAATTCCACATGTCCGTGCTGTTGTGGACAGTGAAGAAACCTGTGATTTGTTATTGACATGCAGCTCAGCTAAGAGAATGGTGGAATCTGTGGCCCATTTCCAGGAAAGCCAATGCAGATAAAGCTCGGTGCAGAAGAGCCAGGTATCTGCTGGCGGAGAACATCAGAGAGAGAAAGAGAATTTCTCTAAACACATTTGTAATGCAGCCAGTTTTTACTGATGCCACGTGTTCCATTAGTGATGTTCAAAATTGAACTGATGATTTATTCTGGCTTTGGTTAATGAACTTCTGCGCTAGTACACACACACACACACACACACACACACACACACACACACACACATAATCTCAGAGGCGATTTCAATTATCTTAATAAGAAGTCCGGAAAATCAATTCAAGATGCGCGTAAGCTGATTGTGAATACGCGGAACTTTTCACACGGAAACATTTAAATAACTTCAGACTTTTAAAAGTCATTGACACGCACACACACACACACACACACACAGACACACACACACTGACACACACACACACACACACACACACACACAGACACACACAAATGTGGATCATTTATTTCTCTTTTTGTTTTTTTCAAAACGTTCTATTGTTCTTTCATAAACAAACGAATCCAAGCCCACCTTCTGTTCGGAGAAGAATGATACCCTGCGAGGCTCGAGAGCACTCTGTGCAAATGTTTCATCATCAGGTACAGCAATAAAAACCTTTAGAGCGCAATTCAGGAGCTGTATTATTCTCCACCGCTGACCGTGTTCCTCTTCCCCCCGTTTCGTTCCGACTGGTAACGAGGGCTCGGACCACTCCATTAGCTCTGCATTAGGGATCACCATTAGCAAAAGCAATTTGCCATCGAGGAAATAGTGCCACTATGCAATCCAGCCTACAAGATGAGCTAATGGGCCTTATCAAACTCTATTAGCTCTAATGGTCATGTCTCAGTGTGCCGTGTCTGACCGGAAAGGAAAAACGTCCACTTTTAGTCCTGACGCCTCGTTTAGAAACATCGCACACACACCAAACACGAGCTCCGAAACCGCTCTGAGATTTATAAACACCAGTCTGAGGGACTCGGTGTAACTCCAGACAGGCTACTTTCTAGTCACTAAATGATCTAGCGTGGTGAAAAATACATCGCCATTCAGGACAAATAGAGATCTCAGGCTAACTCTAACGTTCACGAGCTCTATATAGTCCTGATAGAAGGATTTGTAATAGTAATTCTAAAAACTCCAACAAAGTCCTACTGGCTCTAAATAGTTTTAAGTAACTTTTACTAATTTTGACTAGCTTTAATGAAATTTGACTCATAACCTTTACTATCTCTATCTAGCCCTTTTTAGATATAACTAATTCTAACAAATCTATTTGGCTCAATTTATATTTTCCTAGCTTACACTAGATCTACAATTAGATCTTATTGTATTAGATTTAATTTAGCTCTAATTTTTACCTGCTAACTAATTACAATATATTTGTTCCAACTAGTTTTAAGTAAATTTCACTAGTTCTTACTAGTTCTATTAGTATATTTGACTAACTTTCACAACTATTAGCTCAAGCTAGCTCTTTTCTGCGTCGAACTAATTCTAATTAGCGCTATTTTAAATCTCACTAGATTGAATGAACTCTTACTAGCTATAACAAGCTCTTAACTAAACCTAACTAGCTCTCGCTAGCTCTAACTGCTTAGCTTGTTGACTTTAGCTAGCAAGCATGTTGATACTCCGTTTAGCCAAAAGTATTGGGACACCCGAATTTTCACCCAAATGCGTTTCTACTGTAAATCTGTTCCCACAAAGCTGGAGGCTCACGATTGTACAGGACGTCTCTGGATGCGGTATCTGGAGACGTTTCCTTCACTCGAACTGGGAGACGCAAATCTGTTCCAGCATGACATTTGTGCGCAAAGCAATCTCCATGAAGATCTGCTTTCCACGGGTTGAATTAGATCACCTGCTACAGAGCTCCAAC
This sequence comes from Silurus meridionalis, assembly GCF_014805685.1. NCBI lineage: Eukaryota > Metazoa > Chordata > Actinopteri > Siluriformes > Siluridae > Silurus > Silurus meridionalis. The sequence goes on along the minus strand of NC_060887.1, from coordinate 39,237,767 downwards.
CTTATCGATCTTCTTAGGGATGAACTGAAATGGCCTCCTCACCTCACCTCCATCAGTACCTGACTTTATTAACACCCTTGTGGCTGATTGAAGCTCCACAAATTCTAGTGGAACATCTTTTCAATAGAATGGAGGCTCTTATAATATCAACTGGGGACCAAATTGTGGAATGAGCTGCTCAGAAAGAAGCACATAGAGATCTTATGGTCTGATGTCCACAAGCTTTGTATATATTATACAGTATATATAATGTAATTTGCTATGTATTTATTCTAACACTATAACTTCCATCCTGCAGTTCAGTTTTGGATGCTGTATTAGTGAGTATAGTGGTGTACCAGTGTACACTAATGTATCCCGGGTGCTGCAGTGGCACATGTCCTTAAAAATTAAGCAATCAATAGCTCAGGCTAATTCTCCCCCGAAGGCTTGAAGTGTGGAATGAGGAGCTCCGAGAGTATCTGCTAATTGCTAGCGTTTCCTGAAATATCTTTATCTTCAGACGTGATGTTGGAGCGAGGTGTGTTTGTGGTTTCCTTCAGTGGATTTTATATAGTAGTCTTGGTTTCGTCTGTAGTCTTGATTTTATTAAAGCTTCCTACTCAGCTTTTGTTGAATCCAGATTTTTTTATTTAATACTCTCTCTCTCTCTCTCTCTCTCTCTCTCTCTCTCTCTCTCTGTCTCTCGTTCAGGCGAGTGGGAATGGATTTCTGACGACACTCATTAGATTTCGACTGAGATCGAATCCAGGCTTGTAAATTGATGCAGCTCTATCAGAGGCTGTCGGAACGATATCTGAGCATTAAATGTGATCCGGAGATTTCCTGATTTATTTTTTTTTTCATTGTAGCTTCTGGTTTTGAGCTTCATCTGATTTACGGATTTATTATTGAAAGTAAATCCAAACATCTGCCTTCATTAAACATACATTACAGCAAGAACATCAGCTCAATCGATGAAGGTGAGGGTGAGGGTGAAGCAGAGAAAATACTTTAGTGTGTATGTGGAACAGATGGTGATGCGAGGGTGAGGTTAAATGCACCTGGACAAAATTTGTATCAGGGTGAGCTTGAGGTGATGGTGAAGCAATGGAAATCTTCTGGAGGATTCTGGAGGATCTTCTGTGGGTGAGGTACAGGTAAGGTGAGGGTGAGGAGAGGGTGAGGTGCGGGTGTGGATAAAGGTGAGGTGCGGGTGAGAATGAAGGTAAGGCAAAGAGCATATTCTGGTTTGTATGAGGAACAGAGGGTGTGGTGATGGTGAGGTTGGAAGAGGCAGGAGAATGTTTATGTTTGTATGAGGAACAGAGGGCAAGAGTGTGAGGGTGAGGATGAGAGTGAAGCTGAGAGAATATCCTGGTTTGTATGAGAAACAGAGGGTGAGGTAGAATGAAGTAAGGTGAGATCAGATTGAAAGGAAGAAAGAATATTCTGGAGGAACAGAGGGAGAGGTTAGATTGAAGCAGAGAGAATCTTCTAATTTAGGGTGAGGTGAGGATAAGTATTGAAGTGAGGGTGAGGTAGGTTTGTTGGGAAGTAGGTGGATTGAATATGAGGTGAGGAGGAAGTAAGGAGAATGTTCTGGTTTGTATGAAGAGCTGAACATGAGGTAATGTAATGTGAGATGGAGGGTGAGGTTAGCTAAGGATGAAGGAGAGAGTTTGTATGAGATACCAAGGGTGAGGTGAGGGTGATGTGATATGAGGTGAGGTTAGCTAAGGTGTTAGAACCTGTTAGGGGTGAACTTTAAGCACAGCTGGAGCGGAGGTCATGTAGAGCTCTGATGTTTGATGATGTGACATGCTGACCTTTCAAAGGCTTCTGGCTAGAGAAGAACTGAAAGATGCGTTTCCTCTACAAGCGCTCCATCAAACCGTTTTAAACTGAGATTGTATTCAGTCTCATCCCTTTAGTGTCTCAGGTTCAAGATGTCAGCGTGATGCTCAGGCTGTGGAGATGCTATCCTACTGAATCATCTCCAGCACTTGATTTGTAGATGTATAAGAAAAGATGAAAATATTCCTGACAAGAAGGTAAATCAGTGACTACACCTTTCATGACACACAGATACACACTCTCCAGCAGGTGTGTCCTTAACATAAAACTCATCCTATAAAAAGCCTCCCTGAGAGTGTGTAATAAATTGTAGGTGGCAGCAGCTATTTCACCTCACTCCAGGTGGCCAATTCGACCCCTGGGCTCACATTCATTACGTCTCAGGCCGAGAATTAGCTTCCTGTTCGTCTGATTAGAGCCCAGAGGACAGGAAATGCAATGCTGCAGACTTAATTCATTCTTTTTTGTTGATAAAAGTGATTAATTCACCTCCTGGAGATTTTTCCCTCCTTCAGATTCCAGTTGGTTAAATTAGCTGGCACGTTCGGTCTCAAACATCTAGATGAGGTTTTGGATTAGCTGCACACTGTGATTCAGATTAGCTTACAAAAATAAACATGAGCATGAAAGCAAGTAGTTAAGTCTTTCTTAAATGGTGCTATTTTTCAGCAAAACAATATCCCGGCTAACGAAATGCTTACCAGCAGGGCGGTGTGATGAAGCTCAGGTACTCGTACAACCTCAAAGTTGAAGATTTTCCAAGAACTTCATCCCCAGGAGGTGGAAGTAAATATGGATGGAGCATTTATTGGACTGGATGTTTACAAAATTGACACTTTTATTCCAAACCCTATGTAGATAAACCACCTCCCTCCTGCTCAATTCAGAGCAGCTGATCATTTTTTTCAGAAGATACTGCTGTTCTTTAGTCCTGGATAGAGTGTTTTTAGAGTGTTTGATGACCAATCACCGATCACCATTATTCCCAATAACAATAATCTCAACAATCATCAATATTCTAAATCTAAAGTTTATTAGAGATACAGTTTATTTGAAACAGTTTATCATTGTTTCAAATGACCAATCACAGATCATCAAATGACCAATAACAACTCACTATTACAACAACTGACAAATAACAGATCATTATTCCAAAATTCCGATCACCAATGATCATCATTATTCCAAATGAGCAATCATTGATGAACGTTATTGTTTCCAAATGAGCAATCGCCAATGATCAACATTCTTATTCCCAATGGCCAATCACCAACAATCATCATTATTCCCAATGACCAATCACAGATCATTATTATTCCTAATGACCCATTACTAATAATCATTATTATTCCAAATGGCCAAAAACTGACCATCATTAATCCAAGTGACTAATCATAGATCTTTATAACTTCAATCGATCATTGTTTCAAATGACCGATTACTGATAATCATTAGTAATCCAAAATGACCAATCAATGATTATCAACAATTTTCCAAAATGACCAATGACCAATCATCCTTATTCTAAATGGCCAATCACAGATCAACATTATTCCCAATTAACAATTGCAAAATCATCATACTTATAATGAATAATCACTAATCAACAATCTCAGATCAAAATTGTCTGTATGGCGTCTTATAGTAAACATTTAAACACTCAACATATTAGAATAGATTATACATATAAGATTTGAATGAAATCATCCTTATTTAACATCTTTGGAAGTAGTTGTGGCCATTCGACATCAAACATTACACGAAATAAAGTTATTGAACATCTTTAACACGTGTAGATGTATGCACAGAGCCTTTAGACACTTGTCTAGAGTGTATCCGGTATGAAGGGTGTTTCATACCAGAACCAGAAGGTTGGTTTGAACCCTGTTTGCCCCTGGACTTTGCGACACTGACCTCTCACTGACGATTTAGTGCTTTTACTACCTTGCTATAAAATCATAACTGTATATAAGTGTAACTTCTCAGAATATTCTAGGTCTATATCTGGATATACACTGTGCATTATCTTGAGTTCTGTTGTACATACATATAACTACTTCTTCAAAGTAAATCCCTGATGCATCAACACTCTGTGGATTATATTTCTGACTCTTCACTCTCACGTAGACCATGGATGGCGAAGCAGCTGCATATAGACAAAGCTGAGCTTCTCTGCCAGATCTTAGACACATGGAGCCGAAACAGTTCTTTTAAAGCCTCGCTCTGTAAGTACGAGCAAACTCTGAGCTCCTCATCAAAAGTCCGTATAGATACAGAACTCCCCGGTGAGACGGGCCGAGACGAGCGCGGCTCCTCCTTGAAGGACGTCGCTTTCAGAGACAGAAGCGAAGAGGAAACGGAACGCATGAGAAATGCAGACGAGCGAAAAGGAAAGCTTGATAAATCTAGCAGATCCCTGGGTGCACCACTATCTAAAAAACACACACAGATGGGTAATCAAGGTCCCGGGGATGGAAATGGCAGCTTCTGAATGCCAGCTGAAGGTTAACGAGAGATTGTAAAATGCCAAGAAAAGCCAGCAATGAATATCAAACTAGCTGCCTGGCTTATAGAGACAAAGGTTATAACAAGTCGATACGGCATTGCCTTCGTAACTGAACGTTTTTATGTGAAATTCTCAAATTCTGGACTAATTTGATCAGCAGAATGGCCTTGTATAATCTTTCATATCGAGGATGCCAAAAGTGTGGAGTTTTATGTTTTTTTTTGAAAGTCGATGTTCTTTTAGTTTCTATGCAACAAACTCGGTCATGTAACAATATGAATATTTCCTTTGACCAAACAAATCTACACATGTCCAGATGTTCAATGTTAATTCCATTGAAAGATTCTCCCTTAGCATCAATGAGAACTTTCACACTTTCAGCACCTGGACAGTTCACTTCTCCAAACACAAGACACTTCAGCAGATAGTGGGGACACCTGAGAAGATCACTGGGGTCTCTTTGTGACAGTATCTTTCAACAAGCTATCAGACAATGAAATCACACTCACACACACACACACACACACACACTTACACTTTGACAACTTCAGTGCAATTTTTATACATTTTTTCCTTTACATATAACTGCTGCTGAATCATCACCAAATGTTATAAGTAAATAGATTGTGGTGTTCAAAAGGGTTGGAGGTCCATAGCAGAAGATCTTCCACTCCTCTACAGGAACGTCCAAAAAAGACCTACATACACACGATATGCCCCAAAAGTATTAGGACACCTGACTTTTACATTTTTATTTTTATGTGTATTTCTATGCTCCTTCCCCAAACTGTTACCTTCAAACTTGAAGACCCACAATTGTTTTGGGGCGTCTTTGGAAGCGTTGCATGGAATTTATGCTTCACTTGAAGAACGAGACCCAAAACCTGTTTCAGTGACATGCTGGTCACTGGATCGGTGTCTGATCCAGGATCTTTGTACAATCATTTGGATCAACATCTCCAGCTTTAACATTCGCAGCACAGGGATCAGGCCATGAAGTCTAATTAGTCGGCGACTAAGTGGCAGAGCTCGGTGCATGATAATCACGCGTTCTTAATGAGCGCTGCGAAGGGAAATGAGGAAGCTCATCATTAACGCTCCGCACGGTCCCGATTCCGTCTCCAGCGTCCGTCTCTCTCTCAGTCTCTCTGTCACTAATTGGTGATTTAAGCCTAGTTAAAATGATGCCGAGGTCTTGTCCATGGCAGAAAGCTCGTTATCCTCGGAGCACGTAGCAGAGGAGGAACTGCCTACCCAAGCTAGATGTCTTAGTGGAGAAATCAGACACCAATTAGCCGTCGGTTATTCGGAGTAAAAGCCGACATTAGACTGCTGTTCATATGTGCTTTAAGGTCAAAAGTTTGTGGACAGCCAACTATTACATTGGTATTTATTTATTTTTTTTTTAAATATCCCAATCCACATCTATTTTGTAGGTTCAGGTTCTGATGTAGGTGAGGTGAGGATCCCAGTAGGGTTGAAGCTCTATCGCAGGAGATCTTCCCCTCTATTATCCTCTTTATAAATGATATCGTAGCATTGAAAAACTACAACACATACACACCATTTTGCCGAAGGTATTCAGACATCAGCCATTTCCACCCATATGTGGTTCTTCTCACAAACCTGTAGGCACACAATTGTACAGGACGTCTTAGGATCCTGTAGCATTTTTTCCTTCACCCCGAACCTGTTCCAACTTGACGATGCAATGACTGCGACATCACAAAGCCAGATCCATGAAGATCTGCTTTCCATGGGTTCCATGGGTGGATCTCCTGCTATAGACCTTCAACCCTATTGGGATGAATTGGATCATTGACTGCACCTCAGGCTTTCTTTCTAAGACCTGGACAGTAATTGAGAACAAATCTCCAAGAAGGATCTACTGGAACATCCTCCCAGATGAGTGGAAGCTCATTAGAAGAGCAAAATGTGGAATGAATCGCTCAGAAAGAACACCAACCTTATAGAAAGGTGTCTACAAACCTTTGGCTGTATTGTGTATATTTCAGTGGATTGTATTTGCTGAGCTTTCCAGCATGTTTCAATCACAGCTGGAAAAAAACTGCTGAGATGCTTTAACGTCCTGGCGCTACCGAGACCATGCGCATCACCGACGGCACGGCCATCGTTTATTATGCAGCAGCGTCTCTAAACCGCTGTGGACATGCAGCGGCACGGCGCCATGTGGACGAGTCATCTGTTAGAAACTCATTATTCCACCTGAAGCCACGCGGCCCGGGTTTAACATCATCAATTACTTAGAAATGGAGAAAGAGAAAGAAAGTGCTGAGCCAACGTGGCCTTGGCGATTAGATTTTTCTGGAACACGCCCATGAGCTGTGTGTTGGACCCTGGTTGTGGAGGCGTACATGTGCTATATTTCCTCTGGACTTCACAAACCCACCAAACAGCAATCTATCAAAACACTCACACATATAAATATATAAAAACATGAACAACACCTCATCTCCTCCTTCTCAGAGCAAATTAGCTTTCAAATGTGTATTCAGGCAAATACAACAACAGAGTAGATAGATAGATAGATAGATAGATAGATAGATAGATAGATAGATAGATAGATAGATAGATAGATAGATAGATAGATCGATAGTGTATGTGTGTGTGTGTGTGTGTGTGTGTGTGTGTGTGTGTGTGTGTGTGTGTGTGTGTGTATTCCCATTCATCTTATTTGCACGCACACTCATAGAACTCATCTACTCAGATTCATCTACACACTCTCATCTATACATATTTACACACACACTCCTTCACACTCATTTACGCTTCGTCATTTACACACACTCATTCACATTTTTGCATTCACACACACATTCATCCACACCACACTCAAATTCACACTAACACATGAATGGCATGTTTTTAGGAGGCAAGAAAAAAACAGCAAAATGTAAAAAAAAAAAAAAAACAATATGGACATGGGAAAAATATACACAGAAACTCTACACACAGTATCTCAGGTCAGGATCCAAGGTCTAAAGCCAACCAATTAAATTCCCTTAAAAACTGACCAAATAAACTACTCAGACTTAGTGAATTAACTACTCAAGAACATTTGTATTAAACTAACCAACCAATCCAACCAACCAAACTAAACCCAAATGGAGCTGGAAAACATACACAGAAATTCTACACAGTAATCTCAGGTCAGGATTTAACTGGGGAACAATCACATGTGCCACCGTGCTGACAACCAGGCAGGAATCCCACTACCCAAACAACCATTCAGACAAATTTAATAATTAATCAACAAACTAACCAACCCAATAAAATAATCAAACTAACCACATATACTACTGAAACTAGCCAATCAAACTAATCAAATCAAGTAATAAACAATAAATTCTATTCTAAATCAATTTATCAAATGTACCAAATCAACTATGCAAACAAACTAAATTAATTAATCAAACTAACCAAATCAACTAAATGAACTACTCAAGCAATTAAACAACAAACAAATCAATGAAACTAACCCAAGTAACTTCTAATGCCAAGCAAACAAAATAACTAACTAAAGTATCTGTTTAAACAGATCATTTAAATGAACCTAACTAACCAATCAAACTAACCAATCAACAACCAATTCAAACTGTTCGAAATAACTTCTAAAGCCAACGATCAAACTAAACTAACTATTTAAACAAATCAGTTGAAACAACGAAAGTAAATATTGAAAGTAACTATTTAAATGATCCTAAATAACCAATCCAATTAACCAGTTTCCACATGCAACAGTACACATTTTGATGGATACTCTATTTCTAATGACCTCACACCACACACACACACACACACACACACACACACACACACACACACACGCACATAAAACCTGTTGTGAAAAACAGTGGCATGTTTAAAGGTCAATATAAATCACTGTCGTGTTTCTCCACTTGCTCTCTGCAGCCTTCCACCTAAGAGTTTGACGTCTCGACATCACGACCTGCTCACAGACTCAAAGTCCAGATTTTACCCTGTCCTGGCAGACACCCTTATCCAGAGCGACTTACATTTGTCTCATTCATACAACTGAGTAGCTATTGGGTTAGGGGCCTTGCTCAGGGGCCCAGGAGTCTCACCTGATGTCTCTTCTGGAGCACCATGTTGGAAACAGTAGGAATTAGTTGCTAGGCAACCTAACAGCCGAACTTCTGGAGAAGGCAGTAGCTTGGTGGTTATGGTATTAGACTCCAAATGGTTTTATGAGTTCAAATCCCAGCCACAACTCCTGGGCCCCTGAGCAAGGCCCTTATCCTCACAGCTGCCCAGTTGTATGAATGAGCTAGATTTAAGTTGCTTGCGTTATCCAAATCTGCCAAATGCCCTAAATGTAATCTCTCGGTTCATAAAGGTTTCCAGACTTCACTTCAAATCTTGAATAAGGAACATCTTCAACTGTTCACCATTTGCCTCCTGATTCAGTCTAACAGCAGACAGAACATCAGACACCAGGAAGCTCCAAGCAGCATATTCAACCCAACATTGACACCAGTCACTTATTCCCTCATTCATTTACTAACTGTGAATCAAAGTCCATGGCTGGATCTCCTGCAGGAGAATCAGACACCTACAGAAGACTTAAAAAAACTCAGTCTTCTCACAAATGGTGAAAGAACAACGAGAAGCTGAGCCCCAGCATCCTTGTCCAGGACACGCCCCCAGTTTGCTGATCACATTGTGTTCAATAATCTCTGATTTACTGCCTCAGACCTTCACGATACCAACCTGAGCAATACAGGCTCAGAGTGAAGCTGAACTGCTGACTATGAGCTGGGTGGTGTTTATGGAAGTCAGCTTCCTCAAGGTCATCAGAAGGGCAACATTTGGATTTAATACCCTGACCATGAGCCTTAAAATCCTGGAGTCTAAATGCATTACTTTAGACTTCTTCAAATATGACTCATTCCTTATATATATATATATATATATATATATATATATATATATATATATAAACTCAAATTAATTGAAAGAAGAAAAAGGAGAATTATGATTGATTGATGAGTAGTCTCAACTCATATACTGTATATATAAAATTATATATATATAATTTTATCTTGAATATTGTATTATATATAAGACTTCATATCACAAATATGTGACTTGATTTTTTTTTTTAATTTTGGGATTTTTGTTCCTGTTGATGGATACTTTAACTTATTAAACTTATTACATACTTTTATATATATTTTTTCTAAATAGTAATTTATTTATAAATCAATTTAAACAAACAAACAAACAAACAAACAATTCCAGTTTCCATGGAACATGAAATAAGGGCCGAAATAATACAAATGTATAATTAGTTTGAAATATGTCAATTAATTATTATTATTATTATTATTATTATTAAATTTCCTTTATTGGGGAGAGTCAGTCTTTTAATTATAATAATAATAATAATAATAATAATAATAATAATAATAATAATTATTATTATTATTATTATATTATTTCTATTATTATTATTATTAAGTAAATCTTGTACCCTTTTTCGATTAGAAATAGGGTTTGAATTTTTTTTCCCCTTTATTTCAAATGATCACTGATACAAGCAATTAATTCCCACACGAATGCCATGGATTATGGGCATGTCCTAAAGAAGATCCCTGCTAGATGTGTTTCCTACACAATGGCATCTTGAGAGGAAGTGCTCATGCTTGAGCCCTGTGGACTGCTTCAAGCTGCACTGTCCCTGTGATATAGTCTTATTGTACTGTGTGTGTGTGTGTGTGTGTGTGTGTGTGTGTGTGTGTGTCAAGTCAAGTCAAATAGGCTTTTATTGTCATTTCAACCATATACAGTGCAGTACACAGTGAAACGAAACAACGTCTCCCCAAGGCCAAGGTGCTCCATCACATAACATAAATTTACCAGAGAAACACAAGGAACACAGAAGTACCCTAACCCATTACTCTAAACTAACAACACAAAGTGCACATGTGCGACATTCAGTGCAAAAAAAAAATTTACACATAAATAAATAAATAAAAAAGGACAAGAGACAACATGAGACAAGGAAAAACAGATACACACAGTTGTGAAGGACTGTGTGCAAATCCTTCAAGAAATTGTGTGTTTTTTCATCTGTTGATTGTGTGTTTCATCAGTGCAGTTTCTTCATGTTGAGGAGTCTCATGGCTTGTGGAAAAAAAAACTGTTACACAGTTTGGATATGAGGCCCGAATGCTTCTGTACCTCTTTTCAGATGGCAGGAGAGTGAAGAGTGTGTGTCGGGGTGTGTTTGTGTGTGTGTGTGTGTGTGTGTGTGTGTGTGTGTGTGTGTGTATGTAATCAACCACAATGCTTTACGGATTCAGCGTGTGGTGTAAATGTCTATTATAGAGGAAGAGAGACCCCGATGATCTCCTCAGCCGTCCTCACTATCCTCTGTAAGTTCTTGTGATCCAAGACGGTGCAGTTCCCAAACCAGCTGCTCAGGATGCTTTCGATGGTCCCTCTGTAGAAGGTTGTGAAGATGTGTGGTGGAAGCTATGCCTTCCTCAGCTTTCTCAGAGATTAGAGACGTTGCTGGGCTTTCCTTGTTACGGAGCTGGTGTTGAGGGACTGGGTGAGGTTCTCCGCAAGGTGAACACCAAGGTATTAGCTCTCCAGGATCTCCACGGAGGAGCTGTTGATGTTCAGCGGGAAGCGGTCCGGTTGATAAGACCACCACATTTGTGTCATCAGCAAACTTGATGTGATTCGGAGCTGTCCATTGCTTTACAGTTGTGGGTCAGCAGGGTGAACAGCAGGGGACTAAGCACACAGCCTTGAGGGGCACCAGTGCTTTGTGTGATGGTGTTGAAGATGTTGTTTGCAACCCAGACTGCCTAAGGCCTTTCAGTCAAAAAGTCCAGCATCCAGTTACACAGGGAAATGTTCAGGCCCAACAGGATCCGCTTCCCCTTCAGGTGCTGAGTAATGATAGTTTTGAAATGAAGTCTATGAACAGTTTTCATATGTATACGTTTTCCAGGTGAGTGAGGGCCAGGTGGAGTGTAGTGAAGATGGCGTCATCAATGGAGAGGTTTAAGCGATATGCAAACTGCAGTGGATTCAGTGTAGATCAGCAGGGTCTTTATGTGCCTCATGTTGAGCCTCTTGACGCACCTAATGATGATAGGCATGAGCTCCATGGGACTGTAGTCATCGAGGCAGGACACCGATGGTTTCTTCGGCATTGGGACGATGGTCGTTGTCTTGAAGCACGTTGGGACAACAGCGTTGCTTAGAAAGATGTTGAGGATGTCAGTGAGAACATCTGAAATTGGTTTGCACATCTTCTGAGCACTCTGATATTTTGGGCATGTGCACGCTTTGCCTCTCTGATGGCCCTGGACAGTTTGGACATCGTTGTTCTTAGGGCCGCCTTGTCACCTGCCCTGAATGCAGAGTTTTGGGTCTTTAGGAGCACACGCACCTCTTCAGTCTTCCACTGTTTCTGATTGGGGCGTAAGATAATGTTCTTGGATTCGGAGCGGCCGCTGCGAGCTATTGCCATGCAGCCATGATGGATAATTAGGATTGGTATAAAGACACACACACATTAAGAGGTGTGTGTGTGTGTGTGTGTGTGTGTGTGTGTGTGTGTGTGTGTGTGTGTGTGCGTGCGTGCGCAGCTCACAAACATGCCCTGTACATGTACTCTAGTCTGCTTGTGCTCTGGATCTGTGACATGTTCTCTTATGGAACAACTTTTTAAACGTTGTTTTGTCGTTTCATTTCATTAGGTATTTTCAGCCCCTTGACTTCAAATACTGACACCAATGATGACTAACGAGAATCTGTACATTACCCTCCCCCCAACCCCCCACACACACACCCACTCTCCACACCCTCCACCCAAAACAACCCCACCCCTTTCTACCCTTTTAGGAAGGTAAATATTTAATGACGCCTTTCCGGCGCTGTAAACCAGTCAGATCAAAGGTCACACCTTCCCTCAGAAAGCAAGAACATGTGCGAGATCTGAAGACCTCTATGATCTGCTGGATCACTCGCTCCAGTCCACTGTTTGTTTTTTCCGAAAATTCAAGTTAATTTTAGCTGAATCATCTGGATTAGATTAGCCTGGGAACACTCATGCTAGGTAAAGAGCCAGGCAGTCGGGTAGCAGTTCATCAGCATGGGGCACAAGGAAACAATGCATTTTTGTGATAGGTCCTTCTAAAACAGGAATTCAGATGAACAATGTGTTTGATAACCGGGAGCACACATTGGGTGTGTTTTATGATGGTAGCGAGGACCTTGAATTATTACCACTGATATTTAATGCTCTGCTGCAGCTACATATCTAACATCTGCACCTACACATCTAACCTTCTGCCCTCATGGATCCAGAAATCCATTATTTTGGTTTTACTCATACACACCAGACACAATGTCAGAAAATATGTCCTTGTGGAGACATTCGGTCTTCACAAAGATATAAAATCAAGATACTAACGTGAATGAATAACACATATGTGGTGCTCAATTTAGTGATTTGCCCCACCCACTTTGTTCAAAGAGGTGTGGCTTAAGTGGTTTCTAGAGCATGTGATTGAATGCAAACTGGACGAGCGAATATTAAGTTGTATACGGTAACTCAAGCTGTTACACACACACACACACACACACACACACACACACACACACACACAGACACACACACACACACACACACACACACAGTATAGATTGATTATACAAACTATTTAACTAACTGACGACAAATTCCAGAACCTTCTAGCTTTAGGAAAAATCAATAACAGGTTGGTATTGGTTAAATACAGCCATTTGGTTAAACTCTACAGGTTTATAAACACACACACACACACACACACACACACACACACACACACACACACACACACACACACACACACAGTGAGGAGTTATCGCCATCCTTGGAACAAACAGACATATAAACAAATACATAAATCAATTAATCAATTAATCAATCAATCAATCAATCAATCAGTTTTGTGTAAGCAGTTTGTAAGTGTGTGTAATGTGTAAAAGGCAAACCTAAGAAAAATAAATAAATAAAAAAAAGAACCAAGCACCGTATTAAAATGAAATAAAAGCCAGTAAACAAAAGACATTAACCAGCAGTTGTGTGAGTGAGTGAGTTATTGATGGGTCATTGATCGAATGGTGATTGATTAGTGATTGGTTAATAATGATTTAGTGATGAGTTGGTGATTGATTAGTGATGGTTAGTGATGAATTAGTTAGTGATTGGTTAGTAATAAGTAAGTGATTGATTAGTAATAAGTGAGTGATTGATTAGTTATAGATTATGAATGATTTAGTGATGAGTTGGTGATTGATTAGTGATGGTTAGTGATGAATTAGTTAGTGGTTGGTTAGTAATAAGTGAGTGATTGATTGGTGATTGATTAGTAATAAGTTAATAATTAGTTAGTGATTGGTTAGTGATAAGTGAGTGATGTTATAAGTTAGCTGTGAGTTGGTGATTGATTCCTGATGGTTAGTGGCGAGTTGGTAATAGATAAGTGTAGAGTTTGTTAGTTATAATGAACTGGTGATACATTTGCGATGTGCTGATGATGGGTTAGTGATGTGATTAATTAGTGATAGTTAGTGAGAGTTAGTTATTGATATGTTAATGATGAGTCAGTGATGGGTTTGTCAGTTAGTAATGCATTGTTAATGATGTAATGGTATAGGGATGGGGTATTGATGGGTTAGTAATGAGTTAGTGATAAATAAGTTATGTGTATGGGTTGGCAAATGGTTAGTGATTTGATGGGTTATGGCTGGGTTAGCAATGAGTTACTGATAAGTTAGTAATGCTATGGGTCAGTGATTGATTACTAATGTGATGGGTTATGGATGGGTTAGTGATGAGTTATTTATGGGTTACTAATGTGATGGGTTATGGATGGGTTAGTGATGAGTTAGTAATGCGATAGGTTATGACTGGGCTAGTGATGATTTAGTGATGGGTTACTAATTTGATGGGTAAGTGATAAATTAGTTATGGGTTACTAATGTGAAGGTTTAGTGATGAGTTAGTGATGGGTTACTAATGTGATGGCTTAGTGGTAAGTTAGTTATGGGTTACTAATGTTATGGGTTAGTTATGGGTTACTAATGTGATGAGTTAGTGATGAGTTAGTGATGGGTTACTAATGTGATGGCTTAGTGGTAAGTTAGTTATGGGTTACTAATGTTATGGGTTAGTGATGGGTTACTAATGTGATGGGTTAGTGATGAGTTAGTGATGGTTTACTAATGTGATGGGTTAGTGATGAGTTAGTAATGTGATGGGTTAGTGATGAGTTAGTAATGCGATGGGTTATGGCTGGGTTAGTGATGGTTTACTAATGTGATAGGTTAGTGATGAGTTAGTAATGCGAAGATTTAGCAATGAGTCTATGATGTCACTCACCATAACGTTGCCCTGCATTTTAGCAGTCTCTATTAAACTCTTCTCTTTCATCATGTCTGGATCTGTCCCGCCGTTTCTCCTCCCTCTCTCCTCTTCCACACGCTTCCTCTCAGCTTCTCTTTCCTCCACGTCTCTCTCTCTCTTTCTCTCTCCCTCTCTTTCGCTCTCTGATGTTTAAATCACAACGCGTTTCCCAAATCCGTTATTTCGCACAAAGAACGAGTGACAGGAAGCTCCGCCGCCAGCAGACAAATACACAAATACACACACACACGCACACACACACACGCACATACACACGCACACACTCTCTCCATGTCTGTTATCCTGTCAAGTGATTCCCCTGCAAGCAACAGCAGCATGGAGCCGACGGAGCAGAAGGTGTGCAGTCCCGCTGCATGATCGTCCTGCCGATGACGGAGTGGAGGAGCTACCGCCCAGAACACACCGAGAAATAAATAAATAAATAAACAGCTGTCCTCCAAAAAAAAAAAAAAAAACAAGAGGCACAGCAATTTGTTGTACCATTACTGGACTTTCTCTGTAACTTTCATACCTGCTGGGATTCTGGATTCTGAACTGCAGGTTTGTTTCTTCGACACAACACTAAACTCATTGGTACGTGGATCATTATGGCGTTAGAAAAATGATGTTGTAGCAAAATAATCAATTACTCAATACTCCCAGTCATAGAGTCTTTTTCCCTGTACCAGCACCACACGTAGCATATTTTTTCTCTAATACATATATTTTAAATGTAAATCCGCTATCAAAAGCAATTCAAACAATCTTCAGAAATGAAGCCGGGAAACGTTTATCCTTTCCTGAAGTTCTCTTCTGATTCTTGCCCCTGGCACAAGCTAATGAGAGGAACGAGAAAGCACTTTAACACTGTTGGGAAGGCGACGAGAAGACCGCAGAGATCCGATAGAAACCGTAAACGATCCCTCCAGCGGAAGGCCAGAACGCACAGGTACAGGAGGAACTTGTTCTGTATGAGAGGTTCATGGTTCTCCGAAAATAAAGCGGATACTATTCCAAGCTCCGTTCTTCCCAATATCACCTGCAAATCTTTGAGTCAATTTGAAGGATTAATGGTGACACGCATTATACAGGAAATTACGGCCGATCTGCTTTACAGATCGAACGATATTAAACTCGCTGACAGGCTTTGTCCCTCATTACACCTCCAGCCATCATTGTGATTGGTGTAATGAGCTCTGTTTCACATTGCTCCTCAAAACTCTAAAATTACACTCAGAAGTGCTCTATCGTTTCAAAAGTTCTTAAAATAAAGTCATTTGTACTCATAAAAGGTCCTGGTGTGTTTGGCGTTTACATGTTAGTCACGTGTAAATAAAGAAACACATCACCCCCCAGTCATTCAAGGCATTTACGGCATTTGGCAGATGCCCTGATCCAAAGCGACTTACATTTATCTCGTACATTTGAGCATCTATGGACTTCAAGAGTTCCATAGACAAAAACTTATGATTTGTGCATTGCTGCACAGTTGTAAGTCAGTAGACACAGAATTGGGTGGCCGCAGTTGTGTGGTGGTGGTATTGGTGATGCTGCTCCCAGTCCAGACTGACTAAGTTCTCCCAGTCTTGAGGTCCAGGATCCAGCTTTTTATGATGATGGCTGTGGGTGTGATGTACCAGTAGTTGTTGAGGCCTGCCAGAGAAATGCTGCTCAGAGAGAGAGATATCACCGAGATCCAGCAGCTTACTGTTGTTTGATTCAGTCAGTTTCTGTAGATTCTATAGATGTAGATTTGCATGCAATGTCACTCTGATGAGCCAGAACATTTTGGGTCTCAGCAGTGCACACACCTCTGTGGGTATCCACAACGTCTAGTTGGAGTTTAAAGGAATAATCATGAAGAAAGTGATGTAATCAGTGTAGCTGCTGTGTATTACCATCACTTGCAGCCTTCGTGAACCTCAGCCAGTCAGTGTGATGTGCTCCAAACAGTCCTGTAGAGCACAGGTGGCTCCTACTAACCAAAACTTCACCTGCTTCAGAACCAATTTGGAGAATTTTTTCTTCATGCTTGATGAACATGGGTGCATTTCCTTCCCTTCTAAAAGCTAAAATAACCAGCAATGTGAAGAAGTAGCACACATACGGTATATGAACAAAAGTTTGTAATCACACAACCATAAGAAGTATGCTTTGTTCTGAACTTTGCTTTCCACATGCACTCCCAATTTGTTTTTCTAATAACCTCCACTCTTCTGGAAATATGTTTCACCAGTTTTTGTGGAGATTTGTGCTCATTCAGCCACCAGGTTAAGTACTGATCTAAGTGAGGTGATGAGGCCTTGAGTGCAGTCAGCATTCTAGTACATCCTAATAGGGTTGGAGCTTTAAAACAGGAGCTCTTCCACTCTAACCCATTGGAAGCAGATATTCATGAAGCTGGCTTTGGGTCTGATAGCACATCCAAACAAATTATATACCATTGTAACCCTCCAATTTTGAGGTAACAGTTTGAGGAAGAACTCTATATGGGAGGTGAAGTCAGAAGTCCCAATGCTTTTTTGACAAATTCTTGAAATTTTCTGGGATTAAAAACATTTCTTAGCATTTCCAAGGAGTCGGCTGGGGTTCCGATTCCTTGTCTGAGGAATTTGTATGGAAGCATCTCAGTATATCCCTTCACTACGTATTAGACACAAATCCAAAAGACTTGTCTGTAAATGCCAGCGTATGAACGAAACGAAACTCACTTTAATAACAGCTGAAAGAACTTGCCACATTACTCTTGCTCCACCTCTCTGATCATTCTGCCTCGTTTGTGGAGACCATGATAATCTCGTTGTACAAATCTGTTCCACTAATTTCCAACCAGATGTGGCCTGAATTCCAAAATCAGGCAGGGAAATGTTAAGGAAGCTGCTGGCTCTCTGACTAACCATCAGGAGGAAAAAAATATATAAATGCCTGCTCAAAGAACATGAATATTGTATTAATCAAATGTGCCCAATCGATACCTGGCAGCATTATTGAAGAGGGAATGAATCCCCGAGGTCTGGACCCCTAGTCTTTATTCAGCATCAGCAGGAAAAGAACAACGCGGCTGCGAGGCGTAACGTGGTTACTCATTTTATTTAACACCGTGCATGGGGAAGGCGTCAGAAAGGACGCACTGCGGAAGGCAGATTCCTCTGAGATACGAGACTCAGACTTTCATAACAAGCGTCACGCTTACCGCTAGCATCCGCATCTATAGTGTGTCGCTCTGACATTTCATCAACGACTTCATTATGAGCAAATGTCCTCCAGTCCTCAATAATCTTTTTTCCCCTTTCTTTTCTCTCTGACAATTAGCCTCACTGATGAAGCCCAAGACGTCTGAAGACACCGAACTGAATCGGAAAAATCCCCCGAGCTCTGCTCCCACAGATTCATCTGATTTAACACTATTACTGAGCGTTTTAGATCCAGAAACTCACAGATTTCTGAAATTCACCAGGGTCCTCCAGGTCTTAAACTTATGCAAACCATTCATTTATGAAGCAGATGCATTGTATAAATGAAACACACACACAAACACACACATCTGATTAAAAACACAGATCTATACAGCTGAAAGGTTGAGGGATATGTTCAACAGTAATATCCCGGCTGTTCCTAAGATTGAAACATCCTTCACCACAGAGTGTATATTACACTCCTGAGATCTTGTTAAAGCCTTATATAAATGTCCTCCTCTGTAATTTACTGCAGACTGGACCAGAACATTGGACTGTTTTCCAGCCATGAGGGCTTCCATTCCAAAGCTGGAAACATACAATTGTACCGAACGTCTTCGGATTCAGTTAGCATGTAATTTTGCCTTCAATTCATGGTGAAAGATCTCCTTATAGAGCTCCAACCCTATTGGGATGAATGTGAACGCTGACTGCACCCCCAGATGAAGAGGCCTGGGCTGCAGTCAGGGTTCCAAACCAAACATGGGTTACTGATCATAAGGTTGGGCAAAGTGCCACTGTGGAGTCCTTGGGCAAGACCCTATACCCCTTCCTTCTACAGGACCACCTTATCATTTGCATTTACATTTGGGGCATTTAGCAGACGCCCTTATACAGAGCGATGTAGAAAAGTGCTTTGAGTCTCTAGCAATGAATAAATCTACACTGGTACGCAAGATTACAAACGTAATATAAATATAACTCTTGAATTCTACAAAGCAAACTTGGTGCTAATTTAAGTGTTTCAGGAAGAGGTAGGTCTTCACCCGTCGCTTGAAGATAGTCAGGGACTCCGCTGCAAGACATCTAGGAAAAGTTCATTTCACCACCTCGGTGCCAAAACAAAGAAGAGCCTTGAAGTGTACTTACCTCTCATTCTGAGAGAAGGTGGTACCAGTCGAGCAGTGCTGGAGGATCTCAGACAGTGTGGTGCAGTGCGAAGTGTGATATGGTCTCTGAGGTAAGATGGCGCTGGTCCATTTTTTGCCCTGTAGGCAAACATCAGTGTTTTGAATCTGATACGTGCAGCTACAGGAAGCCAGTGAAGGAGCAGCAGTGGGGTGGTGTGGGAGAACTTGTGCAGATTGAACACAAGCCGTGCAGCTGCGTTTTGGATCATTTGCAGTGGATGAATAGCGTTCAGAGGAAGACCTGCCAGCAGAGAGCTGCAGTAGTCCAGTCTTGAAATGACAAAAGATTGAACAAGCACCTGGGCAGCCTGTGTGGATATCATGCTCTGACCCCAACTGCTGGGTATACTATAGAAATTAAACTTGGATATATTATAGAAGTAGTCAATGTGCAGCTTATATAGCAGTGCAGATTACTGTCCTCTAATAATGACAACATACAGCCCAGAGGCGATTTCTTTAAGACTGCAAGGGAAGCTCGGCTTCCCTTATAATGTCACAAAATTAATGGTCAAATATGTACTATTGTATTAACATTTTATTGACTAAAAATGCGTTAGAAAACGTTCATCTCAAAGACGAGTTCGTTCAGAATCAGTTACATATAGCAGGTCGGCTGACTCGATTTCCTTCTCATACATTCCCGCAGCGTCACAGTGCATTTCCCTATTGAAGCCCAGCGTCCATTGACTTCAATGGGGCTGCTTTGAACGGTTTTTTTCAGCGCTTCGAAACTAGACGGTCATTGGATAAACGCTGCGATTATGTCCCACCCACGGACGCTCAGCGTCTCTGGGGGTGAATGGGGAGTGGGCTGGCCCGGACTCCGAGCTTCTGCGTGATGATTGGAGGGTCTGTCGAAAGACTGCATCTCCTTTTGACTGACAGCGATTCTGTACTATAAGGAATCACTGAAGCTATTCGCGCTCAGTCCCATCGCGGATTTCTCAAGTTCAGTCGAAATAAAAACTGCTGCAAAAAGGAACGTAGGGCAGAATTTACTTTTAAATAAATAGACAATTTTATGATGTAGGCCGAAAATGAGCTTCCCCTCTCTGACAGACCAGTAGCCGCCACTGATACAGCCATTATTGTCAAAATAACTGGCAACAAAAATGAGTACACCCTCAGTGAACATGTCAAAACTGTGTCTAAAGTGTCAATATTATGTGTGAGCACCATCGTTATCCAGCACTGCCTTAATCCTCCTGGGTATAGAATTCACCAGAGCTGCACAGTTTGTTGCTGGGATCCTCATCCACTCCTCAATAATGATATCACGAAGCTGCTGGATGTTAGACACATGGCAGTTCTTCACCTTCCACTTGAGGAGGCCCCACAGGTGCTAAATAAAGATTAGAGATATATTTGGCCACTTAATCACCTTCAGCAAACCAGTTGTCACCTTGGCAGTGTGTTTGGGGTCGTTATTATGGTGGAAAACTGCTGTTGGGCCCAGTTTTTGAAGGGAGGGCATTGTGTTCTACTGTCCAAGTTTCCCTCTATGAACTGCAGCTTTCCAGTACCAGCAGCACTCATGCAGCCCCAGACCGTGATGCTACCACCACCATGTTTGACTGTAGGCAAGACGCAATTTTCTTGGTGTTCCTTAGTCACCACACATGCAGGACACTATCGGAGCCAAACAAGTTCTTGCTCTCTGACAGGTTCTCTTCAGCAAAATGTTTGCAGGTTTTCTTGTGAGACAGCTTCAGACGAGGCTCCATATTGGATGACGGCATGAAAACCGTATGTTTGAGAGCACCATACGGTCTGAGCACTGACACACAAACTTTTTGCTTTTGCAAACTCTAAAGCAATGCTGCAGCACTCATGCTTTTGTTTTTTGAAGCAGCTTCTGCACCTGACGCACAGTATGAGGACTCGACTTCTTTGATGGACCCTTGTGAGGTCTGTTCCAAGTGGAACCCGTCTTGGAAAATCTCTGTATGACCCTGACCACTGTACTGTACTGTAACTCAGTTTCAGGGTGTCACTGATCTTCTTACAGCCTCGGCATCTTTGTGGATAGCAACTATTTTAATTCTCAAATTCTCAGAGACTCTTTAACATGAGGTCCATGTTAAACATCCAATGGTCAGTATGAGAGGACTCAAAGCAACAAATTTTAACTGTTTAACTATTACTTGATGTACAGCTCTTATCACTTAGGGTGTACTCACTATACAGTATCGGCTGTAAGTTGAATTATTTTCAAAAGGACAAAAATCTGTACTGCCTACTGTACTGTATGTCCTGAGAGATCTCTGCCAGGTCCGGTCCAGCAGCTTTCTGTAAATCGGTACTGCCTACTTTTCTCATCTCTCTGTCCATCCCAATCCTTTTTCTACAACCTCTTTCTCCATATGCTCTCTTGCACTTCCTCATTCCCCCACAATATCTCTTTGTCTCTCTTTCTATTTCCAGATGTCACACCAAGTACCTTTCTAGCTGTCTCCCTCATCACTTCTGCAGTAGTTGCCCAATCATCCTACAGACCACCATCCGATGCTGTCTAGCTACACTGTCCCCTGCCAACACTTTACAGTCTCCAATCTCGTTCAGGTTGCATCTCCTACATAGAACATAGTCCACCTGTGTCCTTCCTCTGCTCTTATACGTCACCCTATGATCCTCCTTCTTCTTAAAATAAGTGTTCACCACTGCCATTTCCATCCTTTTAGCAAAATCTACCACCATCTGCCCTTCCACATTCCTCTCCTTAAAACCATACCTACCCATCACCTCCTCATCACCTCTGTTCCCTTCACCTACATGGCCATTTAAATCTGCCCCAATCACCAATCTTTCATTCCTACATACACCTTCTACCACTTCATCTAATTCACTCCAGAATTTTTTCTTCTCCTCCATCTCACAACCCACTTGTGGAGCAAAGGCACTGATGACATTTATCATTATCCCTTCAACTTCCTGCTTTACGTTCAAAAAAACAGAAACTCTCTGCACCATCTAATGTCTAAACTCTGATATGAACAATTCAGTTATTAAATGTCCACTGTTTTGAATACTATCCTGAAAAAAGGAATATAGAGCTAACCTGAAAGTGTTTTAATAATACTTCTTTGTCTCAATGCCAGTAAAGGTCCAGCAGATTCAGATTAGCAATGACCTCTATCAGGACTATTCAGTGATTTTCATCCATCTAGGGTCTTTTCTTCATGTTAACACTAATAGTCTTACTCCATTCTTTTTCTTTTGCAAGCTAATAAAATAAAACCAAATTTCCATGGGAAGCGAGGCCCGGGCCGGCCAGGTAACCCTGAGTTCCATTCCCTTCAGCAATAGAGCTAATAATTGTGTTAGTTAATGAATAGCACTGAGGATGAATAGCATGCAGAAGTGCATTAATCAGAGGCTTTCCACATGCTCACCACTCCTTATTAATACCTCATTATCACACAAAGAGGCAAGTGATGATGAAATCGGGACGAAAGGGAAAACAACGCAACGGTTATATAAGCGACACGTGCGTCGTCTGTAGTAATAACGTTCACTTCTGAAGTTCTGAATCAGAACCATCTTCATCACATGATGCAGGAGAGAGACGGAGCTCAGAATCGGTGCCTTCTGCTCCTGAGTGACGCTCGCATTCAGAAGATGCAGCACAGATACACACTCACAGGATTGAGGTGGAGACACTGCAGCGATCTGAAAGTTCATTCAGCTCTCGGTCTAACGCATACGATAACGCACACACTAACGCACACACACTAATGCACACACACTAATAGACACACTAATACCTTCACCAATAAACACACTAATACACACACACACACACACTTATACCCACACAATAACACACACACTTATACCAGCACACTAATACACACACTAATACCTACACTAATAAACACACTAATACACACACTTGTTCCCGAACTAATACACAAATACCTACACTAATAAACACACTAATACACACATTTGTACCTGCACTAATACACACAAATACCTACACTAATAAACACACTAATACACACATGTACCAGCACACTAATACACACACTAATACCTACACTAATAAACACACTAATACACACTTATACCACACTAATAAACACACTTATACACACATATAACAGCACACTAATACACACACTTATACCCACACTAATACACACAAATACCTACACTAATAAACACACTAATACACACATGTACCAGCACACTAATACACACACTAATACACACACTAATACCTACACTAATAAACACACTAATACACACACTTATACCCACACTAATAAACACACTTATACATACATATACCAGCACACTAATACACACACTTATACCCACACTAATACACACAAATAATTAAACTAATAAACACACTAATTCACACACACTTATACCCACACTAATACACACAAATACACACACTAATACACACACACTTATACCAGCACACTAATTAACACACACTAATACACACAAATACCTACACTAATACACACACACTTATACCACACTAATACACTAATACACACACTAATAAACACACTAATACACACAAATACACACACTAATACACAAATACCTACACTTATACCCACACTAATACACACACTAATACACACATTAATACACACACACATTTACACCAGCACACTAATACACACAATACCTACACTAATACACACACACACACACACACTTATTCCCATACACTGTGTGCACACTAATACACACACTAATACACACACTAAAACACACACTAAAACACACACTTATACCAACAGACTAAAACACAGACTTATACCCACATACTAATACCCACAAATATACACACACTTATACCAACACACCAATACACACACTAAAACACACACTTATACCAACACACAAAACACACACTTATACCAACACACTAATATACACAGACTTATACCCACATACTAATACCCACAAATACACACACTTATACCAACACACTAATACACATTAATACACACACACATTTACACCAGCACACTAATACACACAAATACCTACACTTATACCCACACACACACACACACTTATTCCCATACACTGTGTGCACACTAATACACACACTAATACACACACTAAAACACACACTAAAACACACACTTATACCAACAGACTAAAACACAGACTTATACCCACATACTAATACCCACAAATATACACACACTTATACCAACACACCAATACACACTAAAACACACACTTATACCAACACAAAACACACACTTATACACACTAATACACACACACACTAATACACACACACTTATACCCACACACTAATACACACAAATACACACACACTTATACCAACACACTAATACACACATTAATACACACACTAAAACACACACTTATACCAACACACTAAAACACACACTTATACCAACACACTAATACACACACTAATACACACACTAAAACACACACTTATACCAACACACTAAAACACACACTTATACCAACACACTAATATAAACACTAATACACACACTAATACACACACTAAAACACACACTTATACCAACACACTAAAACACACACTTATACCAACACACTAATATAAACACTAATACGCACACTAATACACACACTAAAACACACACTTATACCAACACAAAACACACACTTATACACACACTTATACCAACACACTAATATACACAGACTTATACCCACATACTAATACCCACAAATACACACACACTTATACCAACACACTAATATAAACACTAATACGCACACTAATACACACACTAATATACACACTAATACACACTTATACCCACACACTAATACACACAAATACACACACACTTATACCAACACACTAATACACACATTAATACACACACTAAAACACACACTTATACCAACACACTAAAACACACACTTATACCAACACACTAATACACACACTA